>NW_028124917.1:0-111000 GCF_965194825.1 Balaenoptera physalus
CACAATTATACATGGCCCCTGTAATCACAGTGCTCCATGACCCCTTTCATCACAATCCTCCATGACCACTGTCATCACAATGCCCCATGAACCCTGTCATCACAATTCTCCATGGCCCCTGTCATTACAATGCTCCATGACCACTGTCATCACAATGTTCCATGATCGCTGTAATCACAATGACCCATGAGATCTTTCCTCAGAAGGCTCCAGTACGCCTGTCTTAACAATGCTCCAATGCCTGTCTCATCACAATGCTCCATGATCCCTGTCAGCACAACTTTAAATGACAATTGTCATCACAATGCTCCATGACACCTGTCATCACAAAGTTGCCTGCCCATGTCATCAAAATGCTCCATGTCCCCTGTAATCACAATGTTCTATTACACCTGTCATCACAAAGTTCCCTGCCCATGTCATCACAATGCTCCATTACCAATGTAATCAAAATGTTCGCCTGCCCTTGTCATCAAAATGCTCCATCACCCCTTTAATCACAATGCTCCATGAACCCTGTCATCACAATGTTCCATGACAGTTGTTAACACAATGCTCCATGACCCCTGTAATCACAGTGCTCCATGCCCTTGTCATCACAAAACTCCAGAACTCTTGTCATCATAATGATGAATGCCCATGTCATCACAAAGCTCCATGATACTTGTCATCACAATGCTCCATGGCCTTTGTCATCACAATGTTCCATGGCCCCTGTCATCACAGTGCTCCATGATACCTTTCGTCACAATTCTAGATGACCACTGTCATCACAATGCCCCAAGACACATGTCATCACAATTAGCCATGGCCCTTGTCATCACAATGCTCCATCATCCGTGTCATCACAATGGTCCAGGACACTTGTCATCACAATGATCCATGACCACTTACATCACAATGCTCCTTGACCCTGTCATTTTATTGCTCCATGGCCTATGCATTCACAATGCTCCATGGCACCTGTAATCACATTTCTCCATGATCCTTTTCATCACAATATTCTATGACCACTCTCATCACAATACCCCATGACGCCTATCATCATAATGCTCCAAGGCCCCTCTCATCACAATGCTCCATGAACCCTGTCATCACAATGTTCCATGACACTTGTCATCCCAGTGCTCCATGATCCTTGTCATCACAATATTCACTGCCCATGTAATCACAATGCTCCTGGTCCCCTGTAATCACAATGCTCCGTACCCTTTTCATCACAATGCTCCAGAACTCTTGTCATCATAATGCTCCATGCCCGTGTCATCACAATGCTCCATGACCACTTTCATCACAATGCTCCTTGACCCCTGTCATCACAATCCTCCATGGCCTATGTATTCACAATGCTACATGGCCCCTGTAATCACATTGCTCCATGATCCATTTCATCACAATGTTCTATGGCCACTGTCATCACAATGCCACATTACACCTGTCATCACAATGCTCCATGACCCCTGTCAGCCCAATGTTCCATGACAGATGCCATAAGTATCCTCCATGGTCCCTGTATTCACAATGCTCCATTCCCTTGTCAACGCAATGCTCCAGAACTCTGGTCATCATAATGCTCGAAGAACCTTGTCATCACAACGCTCCATGACCCGTATCATCACAATGGTCCAGGACACTTGTCATCACAATGATCCATGACCACTTACATCACAATGCTCCTTGACTCCTGTCATCACAATGCTCCATAGCGTATTCATTCGAAATGCTACATGGTCCCTATAATCACATTGCTCCATGATCCATTTCGTCACAATGCTCTATGAACACTGTCATCACAATGCCACATTACACCTGTCATCACAATGCTCCATGGCCCCTGTCAGCACAATGTTCCATGACAGATGTCATCACAATGCTTTAGAACTCTTGTCTTCATAGTCCTCCATGCCCGTTTCATCACAATGCTCCATGACACTTGTCATCACAATACTCCATGGCCTTTGTCATCACAATGTTCCATGGTCCCTGTCATCACAGTGCTCCATGAATCCTTTCTTCATAATTCTAGATGACCACTGTCATCACAATTCGCCATGGCACCTGTCATCACAATGCTCCATGGCCTATGTATTCACAATTTTCCATGGCCCCTGAAATCACATTGCTCCATGATCCCTTTCATCACAATGCTGCATGCCCCCTGTCATCAAAATGCCCCGTGACACCTGTCATCACAATGCTCCATGGCCTTTATCATCACAATGCTCCATGACCCCTGTCATCACAATGCTCAATGACCCTTGTCATCACAATGCTCCATAGCCCCTGTAATCACAATGCTCCATGCCATTCTCATCACAATGCTCCAGACCTCTTGTCATCATAAGGCTCTATGCCCTTGTCCTCACAATGCTACATGACACGTGTCAGCACAATGTTCCTTGGCCTTTAACATCACAATGTTCCATGGCCCCTGTCATCCCAGTGCTCCAGTATAACTTTCATCACAATGCTAGATGACCACTGTCATCACAATGCCCAATGACACCTGTCATCATAATTCGCCATGGCCCTTGACATCACAATGCTCCATGAACCGTGTCATCACAAGATTCCAGGACACTTGTCATCACAATGATCCTTGACTTCTTTCATCACAATGCTCCATAACCACTGTCATCACAAATTTCCATGGCCCCTGTAATCACATTGCTCCATGATCCCTTTCATCACAATGCTCCACGACCCTTCTCATCACAATGATCCCAGCCCTTGTCATCACAATGCTCCATGACCCTTCTCATCACAATGTTCCCTGCACTTTTCATCACAATGCTCCATGGACCCTGTAATCACAATGCTCCATGCCCTTGTCATCACAATTCTCCAGAACACTTGTAATCATAATGCCCCTTGCCCATGTCATCACAATGCTCTATGACACTTGTCATCAGAATCCTCCACGGCCTTTGTCATCAAAATGCTCCAAGTCCCCTTTCATCACCGTGTTCCATGATACCTTTCATCACACAGCTAGATTACCACTGTCATCACTATGCCCCATGACACCTGGCATCACAATTCTCCATTGCCCTTTTCATCATAATCCTCCATGAAACGAGTCATCACAATGCTCCATGATCCGAGTCATCACAAGGTTCCAGGACACTTAACATCACAATGATCCTTGACCACTTTCATCACAATGCTCCATGGCACCTGTTATCTCAATGCTCCATGGCCTATGTATTCACAATGCTCCATGGCCCCTGTAATCACGGTTTTCCATGACCCCTTTCATCACAATCCTCCTTGACCACTGTCATCACAACGCCCCATGAAGCCTGTCATCACGATGCTCCAAGGCCACTATCATCACAATGCTCCATGATCCCTGTCATCCTAATGTTCCCTGCCCATGTCATCACAGTGCTCCTTGTCCCTTTTAATCACAATGCCACATACCCTTGTCATCACAATGCTCCATGGCCCCTGTAAACACAATGCTCCAGGCCCTTGCCATTACAATACTCCAGAACTCTTTTCATCATAATGCTCCATGCCCGTGTCATCACAATGTTCCAGGACACTTGTCACCACAATGTTCCATGGCCTTTGTCATCACAATGCTCCATGGCCCCTCTAATCATAGTGCTCCATGATACCTTTCATCACAATTCTAGATGACCACTGTCATCACAATGCCCCTTGACACATGTCATCATAATTGGCCAGGGCCCTTGACATCACAATGCTTGATGAACCATGTCATCACAATGTTCATGGGCAATTGTCATCACAATGCTCCATGACAACTTACATCACAACGATCCTTGACCCTTGTCATTTCATTGCTCCATGGCCCCTGTAATCACATTGCTCCATGATCCCCTTCATCACAATGCTCCATGATCCCTGTCATCACAATGCTCGAAGACCCTTGACATCACAATGCTCCATGGTCCTTATAATCACAATGCTCCATGCGCTTGTCATCACAGTGCTCCAGAATTCTTGTCATCAAAATATTCCATGGCCTTTGTCATCACAATGCTCCATGACCCCTGTCATCACAATGTTCCATGACTCTTGTCATCAAAATGCCTCATGATCCTCTTAATCACAATGCTCCATGACTCCTTTCATCACATGCTCCATGATACTTGTCATTACACTGCCCCATGACCTTTTTCATAACAATGCTCCATGATACCAGTCATCACAATGCTCCATGACCATTGTCGTCACAATGCTCCATGCCCCTTTCAACAAAATGCTCCATGACAACTGTTATCACAATGCTCCATGGCCTTTGTCATCACAATTATACATGGTCCCTGTAATCACAGTGCTCCATGACCCCTGTCATTACAATGCTCCATGACCACTGTCATCACCATACCCCATGAACCCAGTCATCACAATGCTCCATAGCCCTTGTCATCACAATGCTCCATGATCCCTGTCATCACAATGTTCCATGACTCTTGTCATCAAAATGCCTCATGATCCTTTTAATCACAATGCTCCATGACTCCTTTCATCACTTGTTCCATGATACTTGTCATTGCACTGCCTTATGACCTTTTTCATAACAAGCTCCATGATACCAGTCATAACAATGCTCCATGACCATTGTTGTCACAATGCTCCATGCCCCTTTCAACACAATGCTCCATATCAAGTGTCATCAAAATGCTCCATGGCCTTTGTCATCACAATTATACATGGCCCCTGTAATCACAGTGCTCCATGACCCCTTTCATCACAATCCACCATGACCACTGTCATCACAATGCCCCATGAACCCTGTCATCACAATTCTCCATGGCCCCTGTCATTACAATGCTCCATGACCACTGTCATCACAAAGTTCCATGATCGCTGTAATCACAATGACCCATGAGATCTTTCCTCAGAAGGCTCCAGTACGCCTGTCTTAACAATGCTCCAATGCCCGTCTCATCACAATGCTCCATGATCCCTGTCAGCACAACTTTAAATGACAATTGTCATCACAATGCTCCATGACACCTGTCATCACAAAGTTGCCTGCCCATGTCATCAAAATGCTCCATGTCCCCTGTAATCACAATGTTCTATTACACCTGTCATCACAAAGTTCCCTGCCCATGTCATCACAATGCTCCATTACCAATGTAATCAAAATGTTCGCCTGGCCTTCTCATCAAAATGCTCCATCACCCCTTTAATCACAATGCTCCATGAACCCTGTCATCACAATGTTCCATGACAGTTGTTAACACAATGCTCCATGACCCCTGTAATCACAATGCTCCATGCCCTTGTCATCACAAAACTCCAGAACTCTTGTCATCATAATGATGAATGCCCATGTCATCACAAAGCTCCATGATACTTGTCATCACAATGCTCCATGGCCTTTGTCATCACAATGTTCCATGGCCCCTGTCATCACAGTGCTCCATGATACCTTTCGTCACAATTCTAGATGACCACGGTCATCACAATGCCCCAAGACACATGTCATCACAATTAGCCATGGCCCTTGTCATCACAATGCTCCATCATCCGTGTCATCACAATGGTCCAGGACACTTGTCATCACAATGATCCATGACCACTTACATCACAATGCTCCTTGACCCTGTCATTTTATTGCTCCATGGCCTATGCATTCACAATGCTCCATGGCACCTGTAATCACATTTCTCCATGATCCTTTTCATCACAATATTCTATGACCACTCTCATCACAATACCCCATGACGCCTATCATCATAATGCTCCAAGGCCCCTCTCATCACAATGCTCCATGAACCCTGTCATCACAATGTTCCATGACACTTGTCATCCCAGTGCTCCATGATCCTTGTCATCACAATATTCACTGCCCATGTAATCACAATGCTCCTGGTCCCCTGTAATCACAATGCTCCGTACCCTTTTCATCACAATGCTCCAGAACTCTTGTCATCATAATGCTCCATGCCCGTGTCATCACAATGCTCCATGACCACTTTCATCACAATGCTCCTTGACCCCTGTCATCACAATCCTCCATGGCCTATGTATTCACAATGCTACATGGCCCCTGAAATCACATTGCTCCATGATCCATTTCATCACAATGTTCTATGGCCACTGTCATCACAATGCCACATTACACCTGTCATCACAATGCTCCATGACCCCTGTCAGCCCAATGTTCCATGACAGATGTCATAAGTATCCTCCATGGTCCCTGTATTCACAATGCTCCATTCCCTTGTCAACGCAATGCTCCAGAACTCTGGTCATCATAATGCTCGAAGAACCTTGTCATCACAACGCTCCATGACCCGTATCATCACAATGGTCCAGGACACTTGTCATCACAATGATCCATGACCACTTACATCACAATGCTCCTTGACTCCTGTCATCACAATGCTCCATAGCGTATTCATTCGAAATGCTACATGGTCCCTATAATCACATTGCTCCATGATCCATTTCGTCACAATGCTCTATGAACACTGTCATCACAATGCCACATTACACCTGTCATCACAATGCTCCATGGCCCCTGTCAGCACAATGTTCCATGACAGATGTCATCACAATGCTTTAGAACTCTTGTCTTCATAGTCCTCCATGCCCGTTTCATCACAATGCTCCATGACACTTGTCATCACAATACTCCATGGCCTTTGTCATCACAATGTTCCATGGTCCCTGTCATCACAGTGCTCCATGAATCCTTTCTTCATAATTCTAGATGACCACTGTCATCACAATTCGCCATGGCACCTGTCATCACAATGCTCCATGGCCTATGTATTCACAATTTTCCATGGCCCCTGAAATCACATTGCTCCATGATCCCTTTCATCACAATGCTGCATGCCCCCTGTCATCAAAATGCCCCGTGACACCTGTCATCACAATGCTCCATGGCCTTTATCATCACAATGCTCCATGACCCCTGTCATCACAATGCTCAATGACCCTTGTCATCACAATGCTCCATAGCCCCTGTAATCACAATGCTCCATGCCATTCTCATCACAATGCTCCAGACCTCTTGTCATCATAAGGCTCTATGCCCTTGTCCTCACAATGCTACATGACACGTGTCAGCACAATGTTCCTTGGCCTTTAACATCACAATGTTCCATGGCCCCTGTCATCCCAGTGCTCCAGTATAACTTTCATCACAATGCTAGATGACCACTGTCATCACAATGCCCAATGACACCTGTCATCATAATTCGCCATGGCCCTTGACATCACAATGCTCCATGAACCGTGTCATCACAAGATTCCAGGACACTTGTCATCACAATGATCCTTGACTTCTTTCATCACAATGCTCCGTAACCACTGTCATCACAAAGTTCCATGGCCCCTGTAATCACATTGCTCCATGATCCCTTTCATCACAATGCTCCACGACCCTTCTCATCACAATGATCCCAGCCCTTGTCATCACAATGCTCCATGACCCTTCTCATCACAATGTTCCCTGCACTTTTCATCACAATGCTCCATGGACCCTGTAATCACAATGCTCCATGCCCTTGTCATCACAATTCTCCAGAACACTTGTAATCATAATGCCCCTTGCCCATGTCATCACAATGCTCTATGACACTTGTCATCAGAATCCTCCACGGCCTTTGTCATCAAAATGCTCCAAGTCCCCTTTCATCACCGTGTTCCATGATACCTTTCATCACACAGCTAGATTACCACTGTCATCACTATGCCCCATGACACCTGGCATCACAATTCTCCATTGCCCTTTTCATCATAATCCTCCATGAAACGAGTCATCACAATGCTCCATGATCCGAGTCATCACAAGGTTCCAGGACAATTAACATCACAATGATCATTGACCACTTTCATCACAATGCTCCATGGCACCTGTTATCTCAATGCTCCATGGCCTATGTATTCACAATGCTCCATGGCCCCTGTAATCACGGTTTTCCATGACCCCTTTCATCACAATCCTCCTTGACCACTGTCATCACAACGCCCCATGAAGCCTGTCATCACGATGCTCCAAGGCCACTATCATCACAATGCTCCATGATCCCTGTCATCCTAATGTTCCCTGCCCATGTCATCACAGTGCTCCTTGTCCCTTTTAATCACAATGCCACATACCCTTGTCATCACAATGCTCCATGGCCCCTGTAAACACAATGCTCCAGGCCCTTGCCATTACAATACTCCAGAACTCTTTTCATCATAATGCTCCATGCCCGTGTCATCACAATGTTCCAGGACACTTGTCACCACAATGTTCCATGGCCTTTGTCATCACAATGCTCCATGGCCCCTCTAATCATAGTGCTCCATGATACCTTTCATCACAATTCTAGATGACCACTGTCATCACAATGCCCCTTGACACATGTCATCATAATTGGCCAGGGCCCTTGACATCACAATGCTTGATGAACCATGTCATCACAATGTTCATGGGCAATTGTCATCACAATGCTCCATGACAACTTACATCACAATGCTCCTTGACCCTTGTCATTTCATTGCTCCATGGCCCCTGTAATCACATTGCTCCATGATCCCCTTCATCACAATGCTCCATGATCCCTGTCATCACAATGCTCGAAGACCCTTGACATCACAATGCTCCATGGTCCCTATAATCACAATGCTCCATGCGCTTGTCATCACAGTGTTCCAGAATTCTTGTCATCAAAATATTCCATGGCCTTTGTCATCACAATGCTCCATGACCCCTGTCATCACAATGTTCCATGACTCTTGTCATCAAAATGCCTCATGATCCTTTTAATCACAATGCTCCATGACTCCTTTCATCACATGCTCCATGATACTTGTCATTACACTGCCCCATGACCTTTTTCATAACAATGCTCCATGATACCAGTCATCACAATGCTCCATGACCATTGTCGTCACAATGCTCCATGCCCCTTTCAACAAAATGCTCCATGACAACTGTTATCACAATGCTCCATGGCCTTTGTCATCACAATTATACATGGTCCCTGTAATCACAGTGCTCCATGACCCCTTTCATCACAATGCTCCATGACCACTGTCATCACAATGCCCCATGACCCCTGTCATTACAATGCTCCATGACCACTGTCATCACCATACCCCATGAACCCAGTCATCACAATGCTCCATAGCCCTTGTCATCACAATGCTCCATGATCCCTGTCATCACAATGTTCCATGACTCTTGTCATCAAAATGCCTCATGATCCTTTTAATCACAATGCTCCATGACTCCTTTCATCACTTGTTCCATGATACTTGTCATTGCACTGCCTTATGACCTTTTTCATAACAAGCTCCATGATACCAGTCATAACAATGCTCCATGACCATTGTTGTCACAATGCTCCATGCCCCTTTCAACACAATGCTCCATATCAAGTGTCATCAAAATGCTCCATGGCCTTTGTCATCACAATTATACATGGCCCCTGTAATCACAGTGCTCCATGACCCCTTTCATCACAATCCTCCATGACCACTGTCATCACAATGCCCCATGAACCCTGTCATCACAATTCTCCATGGCCCCTGTCATTACAATGCTCCATGACCACTGTCATCACAATGTTCCATGATCGCTGTAATCACAATGACCCATGAGATCTTTCCTCAGAAGGCTCCAGTACGCCTGTCTTAACAATGCTCCAATGCCCGTCTCATCACAATGCTCCATGATCCCTGTCAGCACAACTTTAAATGACAATTGTCATCACAATGCTCCATGACACCTGTCATCACAAAGTTGCCTGCCCATGTCATCAAAATGCTCCATGTCCCCTGTAATCACAATGTTCTATTACACCTGTCATCACAAAGTTCCCTGCCCATGTCATCACAATGCTCCATTACCAATGTAATCAAAATGTTCGCCTGGCCTTGTCATCAAAATGCTCCATCACCCCTTTAATCACAATGCTCCATGAACCCTGTCATCACAATGTTCCATGACAGTTGTTAACACAATGCTCCATGACCCCTGTAATCACAATGCTCCATGCCCTTGTCATCACAAAACTCCAGAACTCTTGTCATCATAATGATGAATGCCCATGTCATCACAAAGCTCCATGATACTTGTCATCACAATGCTCCATGGCCTTTGTCATCACAATGTTCCATGGCCCCTGTCATCACAGTGCTCCATGATACCTTTCGTCACAATTCTAGATGACCACTGTCATCACAATGCCCCAAGACACATGTCATCACAATTAGCCATGGCCCTTGTCATCACAATGCTCCATCATCCGTGTCATCACAATGGTCCAGGACACTTGTCATCACAATGATCCATGACCACTTACATCACAATGCTCCTTGACCCTGTCATTTTATTGCTCCATGGCCTATGCATTCACAATGCTCCATGGCACCTGTAATCACATTTCTCCATGATCCTTTTCATCACAATATTCTATGACCACTCTCATCACAATACCCAATGACGCCTATCATCATAATGCTCCAAGGCCCCTCTCATCACAATGCTCCATGAACCCTGTCATCACAATGTTCCATGACACTTGTCATCCCAGTGCTCCATGATCCTTGTCATCACAATATTCACTGCCCATGTAATCACAATGCTCCTGGTCCCCTGTAATCACAATGCTCCGTACCCTTTTCATCACAATGCTCCAGAACTCTTGTCATCATAATGCTCCATGCCCGTGTCATCACAATGCTCCATGACCACTTTCATCACAATGCTCCTTGACCCCTGTCATCACAATCCTCCATGGCCTATGTATTCACAATGCTACATGGCCCCTGAAATCACATTGCTCCATGATCCATTTCATCACAATGTTCTATGGCCACTGTCATCACAATGCCACATTACACCTGTCATCACAATGCTCCATGACCCCTGTCAGCCCAATGTTCCATGACAGATGTCATAAGTATCCTCCATGGTCCCTGTATTCACAATGCTCCATTCCCTTGTCAACGCAATGCTCCAGAACTCTGGTCATCATAATGCTCGAAGAACCTTGTCATCACAACGCTCCATGACCCGTATCATCACAATGGTCCAGGACACTTGTCATCACAATGATCCATGACCACTTACATCACAATGCTCCTTGACTCCTGTCATCACAATGCTCCATAGCGTATTCATTCGAAATGCTACATGGTCCCTATAATCACATTGCTCCATGATCCATTTCGTCACAATGCTCTATGAACACTGTCATCACAATGCCACATTACACCTGTCATCACAATGCTCCATGGCCCCTGTCAGCACAATGTTCCATGACAGATGTCATCACAATGCTTTAGAACTCTTGTCTTCATAGTCCTCCATGCCCGTTTCATCACAATGCTCCATGACACTTGTCATCACAATACTCCATGGCCTTTGTCATCACAATGTTCCATGGTCCCTGTCATCACAGTGCTCCATGAATCCTTTCTTCATAATTCTAGATGACCACTGTCATCACAATTCGCCATGGCACCTGTCATCACAATGCTCCATGGCCTATGTATTCACAATTTTCCATGGCCCCTGAAATCACATTGCTCCATGATCCCTTTCATCACAATGCTGCATGCCCCCTGTCATCAAAATGCCCCGTGACACCTGTCATCACAATGCTCCATGGCCTTTATCATCACAATGCTCCATGACCCCTGTCATCACAATGCTCAATGACCCTTGTCATCACAATGCTCCATAGCCCCTGTAATCACAATGCTCCATGCCATTCTCATCACAATGCTCCAGACCTCTTGTCATCATAAGGCTCTATGCCCTTGTCCTCACAATGCTACATGACACGTGTCAGCACAATGTTCCTTGGCCTTTAACATCACAATGTTCCATGGCCCCTGTCATCCCAGTGCTCCAGTATAACTTTCATCACAATGCTAGATGACCACTGTCATCACAATGCCCAATGACACCTGTCATCATAATTCACCATGGCCCTTGACATCACAATGCTCCATGAACCGTGTCATCACAAGATTCCAGGACACTTGTCATCACAATGATCCTTGACTTCTTTCATCACAATGCTCCATAACCACTGTCATCACAAAGTTCCATGGCCCCTGTAATCACATTGCTCCATGATCCCTTTCATCACAATGCTCCACGACCCTTCTCATCACAATGATCCCAGCCCTTGTCATCACAATGCTCCATGACCCTTCTCATCACAATGTTCCCTGCACTTTTCATCACAATGCTCCATGGACCCTGTAATCACAATGCTCCATGCCCTTGTCATCACAATTCTCCAGAACACTTGTAATCATAATGCCCCTTGCCCATGTCATCACAATGCTCTATGACACTTGTCATCAGAATCCTCCACGGCCTTTGTCATCAAAATGCTCCAAGTCCCCTTTCATCACCGTGTTCCATGATACCTTTCATCACACAGCTAGATTACCACTGTCATCACTATGCCCCATGACACCTGGCATCACAATTCTCCATTGCCCTTTTCATCATAATCCTCCATGAAACGAGTCATCACAATGCTCCATGATCCGAGTCATCACAAGGTTCCAGGACACTTAACATCACAATGATCCTTGACCACTTTCATCACAATGCTCCATGGCACCTGTTATCTCAATGCTCCATGGCCTATGTATTCACAATGCTCCATGGCCCCTGTAATCACGGTTTTCCATGACCCCTTTCATCACAATCCTCCTTGACCACTGTCATCACAACGCCCCATGAAGCCTGTCATCATGATGCTCCAAGGCCACTATCATCACAATGCTTCATGATCCCTGTCATCCTAATGTTCCCTGCCCATGTCATCACAGTGCTCCTTGTCCCTTTTAATCACAATGCCACATACCCTTGTCATCACAATGCTCCATGGCCCCTGTAAACACAATGCTCCAGGCCCTTGCCATTACAATACTCCAGAACTCTTTTCATCATAATGCTCCATGCCCGTGTCATCACAATGTTCCAGGACACTTGTCACCACAATGTTCCATGGCCTTTGTCATCACAATGCTCCATGGCCCCTCTAATCATAGTGCTCCATGATACCTTTCATCACAATTCTAGATGACCACTGTCATCACAATGCCCCTTGACACATGTCATCATAATTGGCCAGGGCCCTTGACATCACAATGCTTGATGAACCATGTCATCACAATGTTCATGGACAATTGTCATCACAATGCTCCATGACAACTTACATCACAATGCTCCTTGACCCTTGTCATTTCATTGCTCCATGGCCCCTGTAATCACATTGCTCCATGATCCCCTTCATCACAATGCTCCATGATCCCTGTCATCACAATGCTCGAAGACCCTTGACATCACAATGCTCCATGGTCCCTATAATCACAATGCTCCATGCGCTTGTCATCACAGTGCTCCAGAATTCTTGTCATCAAAATATTCCATGGCCTTTGTCATCACAATGCTCCATGATCCCTGTCATCACAATGTTCCATGACTCTTGTCATCAAAATGCCTCATGATCCTTTTAATCACAATGCTCCATGACTCCTTTCATCACTTGTTCCATGATACTTGTCACTGCACTGCCTTATGACCTTTTTCATAACAAGCTCCATGATACCAGTCATAACAATGCTCCATGACCATTGTTGTCACAATGCTCCATGCCCCTTTCAACACAATGCTCCATATCAAGTGTCATCAAAATGCTCCATGGCCTTTGTCATCACAATTATACATGGCCCCTGTAATCACAGTGCTCCATGACCCCTTTCATCACAATCCTCCATGACCACTGTCATCACAATGCCCCATGAACCCTGTCATCACAATTCTCCATGGCCCCTGTCATTACAATGCTCCATGACCACTGTCATCACAATGTTCCATGATCGCTGTAATCACAATGACCCATGAGATCTTTCCTCAGAAGGCTCCAGTACGCCTGTCTTAACAATGCTCCAATGCCCGTCTCATCACAATGCTCCATGATCCCTGTCAGCACAACTTTAAATGACAATTGTCATCACAATGCTCCATGACACCTGTCATCACAAAGTTGCCTGCCCATGTCATCAAAATGCTCCATGTCCCCTGTAATCACAATGTTCTATTACACCTGTCATCACAAAGTTCCCTGCCCATGTCATCACAATGCTCCATTACCAATGTAATCAAAATGTTCGCCTGGCCTTGTCATCAAAATGCTCCATCACCCCTTTAATCACAATGCTCCATGAACCCTGTCATCACAATGTTCCATGACAGTTGTTAACACAATGCTCCATGACCCCTGTAATCACAATGCTCCATGCCCTTGTCATCACAAAACTCCAGAACTCTTGTCATCATAATGATGAATGCCCATGTCATCACAAAGCTCCATGATACTTGTCATCACAATGCTCCATGGCCTTTGTCATCACAATGTTCCATGGCCCCTGTCATCACAGTGCTCCATGATACCTTTCGTCACAATTCTAGATGACCACTGTCATCACAATGCCCCAAGACACATGTCATCACAATTAGCCATGGCCCTTGTCATCACAATGCTCCATCATCCGTGTCATCACAATGGTCCAGGACACTTGTCATCACAATGATCCATGACCACTTACATCACAATGCTCCTTGACCCTGTCATTTTATTGCTCCATGGCCTATGCATTCACAATGCTCCATGGCACCTGTAATCACATTTCTCCATGATCCTTTTCATCACAATATTCTATGACCACTCTCATCACAATACCCCATGACGCCTATCATCATAATGCTCCAAGGCCCCTCTCATCACAATGCTCCATGAACCCTGTCATCACAATGTTCCATGACACTTGTCATCCCAGTGCTCCATGATCCTTCTCATCACAATATTCACTGCCCATGAAATCACAATGCTCCTGGTCCCCTGTAATCACAATGCTCCGTACCCTTTTCATCACAATGCTCCAGAACTCTTGTCATCATAATGCTCCATGCCCGTGTCATCACAATGCTCCATGACCACTTTCATCACAATGCTCCTTGACCCCTGTCATCACAATCCTCCATGGCCTATGTATTCACAATGCTACATGGCCCCTGTAATCACATTGCTCCATGATCCATTTCATCACAATGTTCTATGGCCACTGTCATCACAATGCCACATTACACCTGTCATCACAATGCTCCATGGCCCCTGTCAGCACAATGTTCCATGACAGATGTCATCACAATGCTTTAGAACTCTTGTCTTCATAGTCCTCCATGCCCGTTTCATCACAATGCTCCATGACACTTGTCATCACAATACTCCATGGCCTTTGTCATCACAATGTTCCATGGTCCCTGTCATCACAGTGCTCCATGAATCCTTTCTTCATAATTCTAGATGACCACTGTCATCACAATTCGCCATGGCACCTGTCATCACAATGCTCCATGGCCTATGTATTCACAATTTTCCATGGCCCCTGAAATCACATTGCTCCATGATCCCTTTCATCACAATGCTGCATGCCCCCTGTCATCAAAATGCCCCGTGACACCTGTCATCACAATGCTCCATGGTCTTTATCATCACAATGCTCCATGACCCCTGTCATCACAATGCTCAATGACCCTTGTCATCACAATGCTCCATAGCCCCTGTAATCACAATGCTCCATGCCATTCTCATCACAATGCTCCAGACCTCTTGTCATCATAAGGCTCTATGCCCTTGTCCTCACAATGCTACATGACACGTGTCAGCACAATGTCCCTTGACCTTTAACATCACAATGTTCCATGGCCCCTGTCATCCCAGTGCTCCAGTATAACTTTCATCACAATGCTAGATGACCACTGTCATCACAATGCCCAATGACACCTGTCATCATAATTCGCCATGGCCCTTGACATCACAATGCTCCATGAACCGTGTCATCACAAGATTCCAGGACACTTGTCATCACAATGATCCTTGACTTCTTTCATCACAATGCTCCATAACCACTGTCATCACAAAGTTCCATGGCCCCTGTAATCACATTGCTCCATGATCCCTTTCATCACAATGCTCCACGACCCTTCTCATCACAATGATCCCAGCCCTTGTCATCACAATGCTCCATGACCCTTCTCATCACAATGTTCCCTGCACTTTTCATCACAATGCTCCATGGACCCTGTAATCACAATGCTCCATGCCCTTGTCATCACAATTCTCCAGAACACTTGTAATCATAATGCCCCTTGCCCATGTCATCACAATGCTCTATGACACTTGTCATCAGAATCCTCCACGGCCTTTGTCATCAAAATGCTCCAAGTCCCCTTTCATCACCGTGTTCCATGATACCTTTCATCACACAGCTAGATTACCACTGTCATCACTATGCCCCATGACACCTGGCATCACAATTCTCCATTGCCCTTTTCATCATAATCCTCCATGAAACGAGTCATCACAATGCTCCATGATCCGAGTCATCACAAGGTTCCAGGACACTTAACATCACAATGATCCTTGACCACTTTCATCACAATGCTCCATGGCACCTGTTATCTCAATGCTCCATGGCCTATGTATTCACAATGCTCCATGGCCCCTGTAATCACGGTTTTCCATGACCCCTTTCATCACAATCCTCCTTGACCACTGTCATCACAACGCCCCATGAAGCCTGTCATCACGATGCTCCAAGGCCACTATCATCACAATGCTCCATGATCCCTGTCATCCTAATGTTCCCTGCCCATGTCATCACAGTGCTCCTTGTCCCTTTTAATCACAATGCCACATACCCTTGTCATCACAATGCTCCATGGCCCCTGTAAACACAATGCTCCAGGCCCTTGCCATTACAATACTCCAGAACTCTTTCCATCATAATGCTCCATGCCCGTGTCATCACAATGTTCCAGGACACTTGTCACCACAATGTTCCATGGCCTTTGTCATCACAATGCTCCATGGCCCCTCTAATCATAGTGCTCCATGATACCTTTCATCACAATTCTAGATGACCACTGTCATCACAATGCCCCTTGACACATGTCATCATAATTGGCCAGGGCCCTTGACATCACAATGCTTGATGAACCATGTCATCACAATGTTCATGGACAATTGTCATCACAATGCTCCATGACAACTTACATCACAATGCTCCTTGACCCTTGTCATTTCATTGCTCCATGGCCCCTGTAATCACATTGCTCCATGATCCCCTTCATCACAATGCTCCATGATCCCTGTCATCACAATGCTCGAAGACCCTTGACATCACAATGCTCCATGGTCCCTATAATCACAATGCTCCATGCGCTTGTCATCACAGTGCTCCAGAATTCTTGTCATCAAAATATTCCATGGCCTTTGTCATCACAATGCTTCATGACCCCTGTCATCACAATGTTCCATGACTCTTGTCATCAAAATGCCTCATGATCCTTTTAATCACAATGCTCCATGACTCCTTTCATCACATGCTCCATGATACTTGTCATTACACTGCCCCATGACCTTTTTCATAACAATGCTCCATGATACCAGTCATCACAATGCTCCATGACCATTGTCGTCACAATGCTCCATGCCCCTTTCAACAAAATGCTCCATGACAACTGTTATCACAATGCTCCATGGCCTTTGTCATCACAATTATACATGGTCCCTGTAATCACAGTGCTCCATGACCCCTTTCATCACAATGCTCCATGACCACTGTCATCACAATGCCCCATGACCCCTGTCATTACAATGCTCCATGACCACTGTCATCACCATACCCCATGAACCCAGTCATCACAATGCTCCATAGCCCTTGTCATCACAATGCTCCATGATCCCTGTCATCACAATGTTCCATGACTCTTGTCATCAAAATGCCTCATGATCCTTTTAATCACAATGCTCCATGACTCCTTTCATCACTTGTTCCATGATACTTGTCATTGCACTGCCTTATGACCTTTTTCATAACAAGCTCCATGATACCAGTCATAACAATGCTCCATGACCATTGTTGTCACAATGCTCCATGCCCCTTTCAACACAATGCTCCATATCAAGTGTCATCAAAATGCTCCATGGCCTTTGTCATCACAATTATACATGGCCCCTGTAATCACAGTGCTCCATGACCCCTTTCATCACAATCCTCCATGACCACTGTCATCACAATGCCCCATGAACCCTGTCATCACAATTCTCCATGGCCCCTGTCATTACAATGCTCCATGACCACTGTCATCACAATGTTCCATGATCGCTGTAATCACAATGACCCATGAGATCTTTCCTCAGAAGGCTCCAGTACGCCTGTCTTAACAATGCTCCAATGCCCGTCTCATCACAATGCTCCATGATCCCTGTCAGCACAACTTTAAATGACAATTGTCATCACAATGCTCCATGACACCTGTCATCACAAAGTTGCCTGCCCATGTCATCAAAATGCTCCATGTCCCCTGTAATCACAATGTTCTATTACACCTGTCATCACAAAGTTCCCTGCCCATGTCATCACAATGCTCCATTACCAATGTAATCAAAATGTTCGCCTGTCCTTGTCATCAAAATGCTCCATCACCCCTTTAATCACAATGCTCCATGAACCCTGTCATCACAATGTTCCATGACAGTTGTTAACACAATGCTCCATGACCCCTGTAATCACAATGCTCCATGCCCTTGTCATCACAAAACTCCAGAACTCTTGTCATCATAATGATGAATGCCCATGTCATCACAAAGCTCCATGATACTTGTCATCACAATGCTCCATGGCCTTTGTCATCACAATGTTCCATGGCCCCTGTCATCACAGTGCTCCATGATACCTTTCGTCACAATTCTAGATGACTACTGTCATCACAATGCCCCAAGACACATGTCATCACAATTAGCCATGGCCCTTGTCATCACAATGCTCCATCATCCGTGTCATCACAATGGTCCAGGACACTTGTCATCACAATGATCCATGACCACTTACATCACAATGCTCCTTGACCCTGTCATTTTATTGCTCCATGGCCTATGCATTCACAATGCTCCATGGCACCTGTAATCACATTTCTCCATGATCCTTTTCATCACAATATTCTATGACCACTCTCATCACAATACCCCATGACGCCTATCATCATAATGCTCCAAGGCCCCTCTCATCACAATGCTCCATGAACCCTGTCATCACAATGTTCCATGACACTTGTCATCCCAGTGCTCCATGATCCTTGTCATCACAATATTCACTGCCCATGTAATCACAATTCTCCTGGTCCCCTGTAATCACAATGCTCCGTACCCTTTTCATCACAATGCTCCAGAACTCTTGTCATCATAATGCTCCATGCCCGTGTCATCACAATGCTCCATGACCACTTTCATCACAATGCTCCTTGACCCCTGTCATCACAATCCTCCATGGCCTATGTATTCACAATGCTACATGGCCCCTGTAATCACATTGCTCCATGATCCATTTCATCACAATGTTCTATGGCCACTGTCATCACAATGCCACATTACACCTGTCATCACAATGCTCCATGACCCCTGTCAGCCCAATGTTCCCTGACAGATGTCATAAGTATCCTCCATGGTCCCTGTATTCACAATGCTCCATTCCCTTGTCAACGCAATGCTCCAGAACTCTGGTCATCATAATGCTCGAAGAACCTTGTCATCACAACGCTCCATGACCCGTATCATCACAATGGTCCAGGACACTTGTCATCACAATGATCCATGACCACTTACATCACAATGCTCCTTGACTCCTGTCATCACAATGCTCCATAGCGTATTCATTCGAAATGCTACATGGTCCCTATAATCACATTGCTCCATGATCCATTTCGTCACAATGCTCTATGAACACTGTCATCACAATGCCACATTACACCTGTCATCACAATGCTCCATGGCCCCTGTCAGCACAATGTTCCATGACAGATGTCATCACAATGCTTTAGAACTCTTGTCTTCATAGTCCTCCATGCCCGTTTCATCACAATGCTCCATGACACTTGTCATCACAATACTCCATGGCCTTTGTCATCACAATGTTCCATGGTCCCTGTCATCACAGTGCTCCATGAATCCTTTCTTCATAATTCTAGATGACCACTGTCATCACAATTCGCCATGGCACCTGTCATCACAATGCTCCATGGCCTATGTATTCACAATTTTCCATGGCCCCTGAAATCACATTGCTCCATGATCCCTTTCATCACAATGCTGCATGCCCCCTGTCATCAAAATGCCCCGTGACACCTGTCATCACAATGCTCCATGGCCTTTATCATCACAATGCTCCATGACCCCTGTCATCACAATGCTCAATGACCCTTGTCATCACAATGCTCCATAGCCCCTGTAATCACAATGCTCCATGCCATTCTCATCACAATGCTCCAGACCTCTTGTCATCATAAGGCTCTATGCCCTTGTCCTCACAATGCTACATGACACGTGTCAGCACAATGTTCCTTGGCCTTTAACATCACAATGTTCCATGGCCCCTGTCATCCCAGTGCTCCAGTATAACTTTCATCACAATGCTAGATGACCACTGTCATCACAATGCCCAATGACACCTGTCATCATAATTCGCCATGGCCCTTGACATCACAATGCTCCATGAACCGTGTCATCACAAGATTCCAGGACACTTGTCATCACAATGATCCTTGACTTCTTTCATCACAATGCTCCATAACCACTGTCATCACAAAGTTCCATGGCCCCTGTAATCACATTGCTCCATGATCCCTTTCATCACAATGCTCCACGACCCTTCTCATCACAATGATCCCAGCCCTTGTCATCACAATGCTCCATGACCCTTCTCATCACAATGTTCCCTGCACTTTTCATCACAATGCTCCATGGACCCTGTAATCACAATGCTCCATGCCCTTGTCATCACAATTCTCCAGAACACTTGTAATCATAATGCCCCTTGCCCATGTCATCACAATGCTCTATGACACTTGTCATCAGAATCCTCCACGGCCTTTGTCATCAAAATGCTCCAAGTCCCCTTTCATCACCGTGTTCCATGATACCTTTCATCACACAGATAGATTACCACTGTCATCACTATGCCCCATGACACCTGGCATCACAATTCTCCATTGCCCTTTTCATCATAATCCTCCATGAAACGAGTCATCACAATGCTCCATGATCCGAGTCATCACAAGGTTCCAGGACACTTAACATCACAATGATCCTTGACCACTTTCATCACAATGCTCCATGGCACCTGTTATCTCAATGCTCCATGGCCTATGTATTCACAATGCTCCATGGCCCCTGTAATCACGGTTTTCCATGACCCCTTTCATCACAATCCTCCTTGACCACTGTCATCACAACGCCCCATGAAGCCTCTCATCACGATGCTCCAAGGCCACTATCATCACAATGCTCCATGATCCCTGTCATCCTAATGTTCCCTGCCCATGTCATCACAGTGCTCCTTGTCCCTTTTAATCACAATGCCACATACCCTTGTCATCACAATGCTCCATGGCCCCTGTAAACACAATGCTCCAGGCCCTTGCCATTACAATACTCCAGAACTCTTTTCATCATAATGCTCCATGCCCGTGTCATCACAATGGTCCAGGACACTTGTCACCACAATGTTCCATGGCCTTTGTCATCACAATGCTCCATGGCCCCTCTAATCATAGTGCTCCATGATACCTTTCATCACAATTCTAGATGACCACTGTCATCACAATGCCCCTTGACACATGTCATCATAATTGGCCAGGGCCCTTGACATCACAATGCTTGATGAACCATGTCATCACAATGTTCATGGACAATTGTCATGACAATGCTCCATGACAACTTACATCACAATGCTCCTTGACCCTTGTCATTTCATTGCTCCATGGCCCCTGTAATCACATTGCTCCATGATCCCCTTCATCACAATGCTCCATGATCCCTGTCATCACAATGCTCGAAGACCCTTGACATCACAATGCTCCATGGTCCCTATAATCACAATGCTCCATGCGCTTGTCATCACAGTGCTCCAGAATTCTTGTCATCAAAATATTCCATGGCCTTTGTCATCACAATGCTCCATGACCCCTGTCATCACAATGTTCCATGACTCTTGTCATCAAAATGCCTCATGATCCTTTTAATCACAATGCTCCATGACTCCTTTCATCACATGCTCCATGATACTTGTCATTACACTGCCCCATGACCTTTTTCATAACAATGCTCCATGATACCAGTCATCACAATGCTCCATGACCATTGTCGTCACAATGCTCCATGCCCCTTTCAACAAAATGCTCCATGACAACTGTTATCACAATGCTCCATGGCCTTTGTCATCACAATTATACATGGTCCCTGTAATCACAGTGCTCCATGACCCCTTTCATCACAATGCTCCATGACCACTGTCATCACAATGCCCCATGACCCCTGTCATTACAATGCTCCATGACCACTGTCATCACCATACCCCATGAACCCAGTCATCACAATGCTCCATAGCCCTTGTCATCACAATGCTCCATGATCCCTGTCATCACAATGTCCCATGACTCTTGTCATCAAAATGCCTCATGATCCTTTTAATCACAATGCTCCATGACTCCTTTCATCACTTGTTCCATGATACTTGTCATTGCACTGCCTTATGACCTTTTTCATAACAAGCTCCATGATACCAGTCATAACAATGCTCCATGACCATTGTTGTCACAATGCTCCATGCCCCTTTCAACACAATGCTCCATATCAAGTGTCATCAAAATGCTCCATGGCCTTTGTCATCACAATTATACATGGCCCCTGTAATCACAGTGCTCCATGACCCCTTTCATCACAATCCTCCATGACCACTGTCATCACAATGCCCCATGAACCCTGTCATCACAATTCTCCATGGCCCCTGTCATTACAATGCTCCATGACCACTGTCATCACAATGTTCCATGATCGCTGTAATCACAATGACCCATGAGATCTTTCCTCAGAAGGCTCCAGTACGCCTGTCTTAACAATGCTCCAATGCCCGTCTCATCACAATGCTCCATGATCCCTGTCAGCACAACTTTAAATGACAATTGTCATCACAATGCTCCATGACACCTGTCATCACAAAGTTGCCTGCCCATGTCATCAAAATGCTCCATGTCCCCTGTAATCACAATGTTCTATTACACCTGTCATCACAAAGTTCCCTGCCCATGTCATCACAATGCTCCATTACCAATGTAATCAAAATGTTCGCCTGGCCTTGTCATCAAAATGCTCCATCACCCCTTTAATCACAATGCTCCATGAACCCTGTCATCACAATGTTCCATGACAGTTGTTAACACAATGCTCCATGACCCCTGTAATCACAATGCTCCATGCCCTTGTCATCACAAAACTCCAGAACTCTTGTCATCATAATGATGAATGCCCATGTCATCACAAAGCTCCATGATACTTGTCATCACAATGCTCCATGGCCTTTGTCATCACAATGTTCCATGGCCCCTGTCATCACAGTGCTCCATGATACCTTTCGTCACAATTCTAGATGACCACTGTCATCACAATGCCCCAAGACACATGTCATCACAATTAGCCATGGCCCTTGTCATCACAATGCTCCATCATCCGTGTCATCACAATGGTCCAGGACACTTGTCATCACAATGATCCATGACCACTTACATCACAATGCTCCTTGACCTTGTCATTTTATTGCTCCATGGCCTATGCATTCACAATGCTCCATGGCACCTGTAATCACATTTCTCCATGATCCTTTTCATCACAATATTCTATGACCACTCTCATCACAATACCCCATGACGCCTATCATCATAATGCTCCAAGGCCCCTCTCATCACAATGCTCCATGAACCCTGTCATCACAATGTTCCATGACACTTGTCATCCCAGTGCTCCATGATCCTTCTCATCACAATATTCACTGCCCATGTAATCACAATGCTCCTGGTCCCCTGTAATCACAATGCTCCGTACCCTTTTCATCACAATGCTCCAGAACTCTTGTCATCATAATGCTCCATGCCCGTGTCATCACAATGCTCCATGACCACTTTCATCACAATGCTCCTTGACCCCTGTCATCACAATCCTCCATGGCCTATGTATTCACAATGCTACATGGCCCCTGTAATCACATTGCTCCATGATCCATTTCATCACAATGTTCTATGGCCACTGTCATCACAATGCCACATTACACCTGTCATCACAATGCTCCATGACCCCTGTCAGCCCAATGTTCCATGACAGATGTCATAAGTATCCTCCATGGTCCCTGTATTCACAATGCTCCATTCCCTTGTCAACGCAATGCTCCAGAACTCTGGTCATCATAATGCTCGAAGAACCTTGTCATCACAACGCTCCATGACCCGTATCATCACAATGGTCCAGGACACTTGTCATCACAATGATCCATGACCACTTACATCACAATGCTCCTTGACTCCTGTCATCACAATGCTCCATAGCGTATTCATTCGAAATGCTACATGGTCCCTATAATCACATTGCTCCATGATCCATTTCGTCACAATGCTCTATGAACACTGTCATCACAATGCCACATTACACCTGTCATCACAATGCTCCATGGCCCCTGTCAGCACAATGTTCCATGACAGATGTCATCACAATGCTTTAGAACTCTTGTCTTCATAGTCCTCCATGCCCGTTTCATCACAATGCTCCATGACACTTGTCATCACAATACTCCATGGCCTTTGTCATCACAATGTTCCATGGTCCCTGTCATCACAGTGCTCCATGAATCCTTTCTTCATAATTCTAGATGACCACTGTCATCACAATTCGCCATGGCACCTGTCATCACAATTCTCCATGGCCTATGTATTCACAATTTTCCATGGCCCCTGAAATCACATTGCTCCATGATCCCTTTCATCACAATGCTGCATGCCCCCTGTCATCAAAATGCCCCGTGACACCTGTCATCACAATGCTCCATGGCCTTTATCATCACAATGCTCCATGACCCCTGTCATCACAATGCTCAATGACCCTTGTCATCACAATGCTCCATAGCCCCTGTAATCACAATGCTCCATGCCATTCTCATCACAATGCTCCAGACCTCTTGTCATCATAAGGCTCTATGCCCTTGTCCTCACAATGCTACATGACACGTGTCAGCACAATGTTCCTTGGCCTTTAACATCACAATGTTCCATGGCCCCTGTCATCCCAGTGCTCCAGTATAACTTTCATCACAATGCTAGATGACCACTGTCATCACAATGCCCAATGACACCTGTCATCATAATTCGCCATGGCCCTTGACATCACAATGCTCCATGAACCGTGTCATCACAAGATTCCAGGACACTTGTCATCACAATGATCCTTGACTTCTTTCATCACAATGCTCCATAACCACTGTCATCACAAAGTTCCATGGCCCCTGTAATCACATTGCTCCATGATCCCTTTCATCACAATGCTCCACGACCCTTCTCATCACAATGATCCCAGCCCTTGTCATCACAATGCTCCATGACCCTTCTCATCACAATGTTCCCTGCACTTTTCATCACAATGCTCCATGGACCCTGTAATCACAATGCTCCATGCCCTTGTCATCACAATTCTCCAGAACACTTGTAATCATAATGCCCCTTGCCCATGTCATCACAATGCTCTATGACACTTGTCATCAGAATCCTCCACGGCCTTTGTCATCAAAATGCTCCAAGTCCCCTTTCATCACCGTGTTCCATGATACCTTTCATCACACAGCTAGATTACCACTGTCATCACTATGCCCCATGACACCTGGCATCACAATTCTCCATTGCCCTTTTCATCATAATCCTCCATGAAACGAGTCATCACAATGCTCCATGATCCGAGTCATCACAAGGTTCCAGGACACTTAACATCACAATGATCCTTGACCACTTTCATCACAATGCTCCATGGCACCTTTTATCTCAATGCTCCATGGCCTATGTATTCACAATGCTCCATGGCCCCTGTAATCACGGTTTTCCATGACCCCTTTCATCACAATCCTCCTTGACCACTGTCATCACAACGCCCCATGAAGCCTGTCATCATGATGCTCCAAGGCCACTATCATCACAATGCTTCATGATCCCTGTCATCCTAATGTTCCCTGCCCATGTCATCACAGTGCTCCTTGTCCCTTTTAATCACAATGCCACATACCCTTGTCATCACAATGCTCCATGGCCCCTGTAAACACAATGCTCCAGGCCCTTGCCATTACAATACTCCAGAACTCTTTTCATCATAATGCTCCATGCCCGTGTCATCACAATGTTCCAGGACACTTGTCACCACAATGTTCCATGGCCTTTGTCATCACAATGCTCCATGGCCCCTCTAATCATAGTGCTCCATGATACCTTTCATCACAATTCTAGATGACCACTGTCATCACAATGCCCCTTGACACATGTCATCATAATTGGCCAGGGCCCTTGACATCACAATGCTTGATGAACCATGTCATCACAATGTTCATGGACAATTGTCATCACAATGCTCCATGACAACTTACATCACAATGCTCCTTGACCCTTGTCATTTCATTGCTCCATGGCCCCTGTAATCACATTGCTCCATGATCCCCTTCATCACAATGCTCCATGATCCCTGTCATCACAATGCTCGAAGACCCTTGACATCACAATGCTCCATGGTCCCTATAATCACAATGCTCCATGCGCTTGTCATCACAGTGCTCCAGAATTCTTGTCATCAAAATATTCCATGGCCTTTGTCATCACAATGCTCCATGACCCCTGTCATCACAATGTTCCATGACTCTTGTCATCAAAATGCCTCATGATCCTTTTAATCACAATGCTCCATGACTCCTTTCATCACATGCTCCATGATACTTGTCATTACACTGCCCCATGACCTTTTTCATAACAATGCTCCATGATACCAGTCATCACAATGCTCCATGACCATTGTCGTCACAATGCTCCATGCCCCTTTCAACAAAATGCTCCATGACAACTGTTATCACAATGCTCCATGGCCTTTGTCATCACAATTATACATGGTCCCTGTAATCACAGTGCTCCATGACCCCTTTCATCACAATGCTCCATGACCACTGTCATCACAATGCCCCATGACCCCTGTCATTACAATGCTCCATGACCACTGTCATCACCATACCCCATGAACCCAGTCATCACAATGCTCCATAGCCCTTGTCATCACAATGCTCCATGATCCCTGTCATCACAATGTTCCATGACTCTTGTCATCAAAATGCCTCATGATCCTTTTAATCACAATGCTCCATGACTCCTTTCATCACTTGTTCCATGATACTTGTCATTGCACTGCCTTATGACCTTTTTCATAACAAGCTCCATGATACCAGTCATAACAATGCTCCATGACCATTGTTGTCACAATGCTCCATGCCCCTTTCAACACAATGCTCCATATCAAGTGTCATCAAAATGCTCCATGGCCTTTGTCATCACAATTATACATGGCTCCTGTAATCACAGTGCTCCATGACCCCTTTCATCACAATCCTCCATGGCCCCTGTCATTACAATGCTCCATGACCACTGTCATCACAATGTTCCATGATCGCTGTAATCACAATGACCCATGAGATCTTTCCTCAGAAGGCTCCAGTACGCCTGTCTTAACAATGCTCCAATGCCCGTCTCATCACAATGCTCCATGATCCCTGTCAGCACAACTTTAAATGACAATTGTCATCACAATGCTCCATGACACCTGTCATCACAAAGTTGCCTGCCCATGTCATCAAAATGCTCCATGTCCCCTGTAATCACAATGTTCTATTACACCTGTCATCACAAAGTTCCCTGCCCATGTCATCACAATGCTCCATTACCAATGTAATCAAAATGTTCGCCTGCCCTTGTCATCAAAATGCTCCATCACCCCTTTAATCACAATGCTCCATGAACCCTGTCATCACAATGTTCCATGACAGTTGTTAACACAATGCTCCATGACCCCTGTAATCACAATGCTCCATGCCCTTGTCATCACAAAACTCCAGAACTCTTGTCATCATAATGATGAATGCCCATGTCATCACAAAGCTCCATGATACTTGTCATCACAATGCTCCATGGCCTTTGTCATCACAATGTTCCATGGCCCCTGTCATCACAGTGCTCCATGATACCTTTCGTCACAATTCTAGATGACCACTGTCATCACAATGCCCCAAGACACATGTCATCACAATTAGCCATGGCCCTTGTCATCACAATGCTCCATCATCCGTGTCATCACAATGGTCCAGGACACTTGTCATCACAATGATCCATGACCACTTACATCACAATGCTCCTTGACCCTGTCATTTTATTGCTCCATGGCCTATGCATTCACAATGCTCCATGGCACCTGTAATCACATTTCTCCATGATCCTTTTCATCACAATATTCTATGACCACTCTCATCACAATACCCCATGACGCCTATCATCATAATGCTCCAAGGCCCCTCTCATCACAATGCTCCATGAACCCTGTCATCACAATGTTCCATGACACTTGTCATCCCAGTGCTCCATGATCCTTCTCATCACAATATTCACTGCCCATGTAATCACAATGCTCCTGGTCCCCTGTAATCACAATGCTCCGTACCCTTTTCATCACAATGCTCCAGAACTCTTGTCATCATAATGCTCCATGCCCGTGTCATCACAATGCTCCATGACCACTTTCATCACAATGCTCCTTGACCCCTGTCATCACAATCCTCCATGGCCTATGTATTCACAATGCTACATGGCCCCTGTAATCACATTGCTCCATGATCCATTTCATCACAATGTTCTATGGCCACTGTCATCACAATGCCACATTACACCTGTCATCACAATGCTCCATGACCCCTGTCAGCCCAATGTTCCATGACAGATGTCATAAGTATCCTCCATGGTCCCTGTATTCACAATGCTCCATTCCCTTGTCAACGCAATGCTCCAGAACTCTGGTCATCATAATGCTCGAAGAACCTTGTCATCACAACGCTCCATGACCCGTATCATCACAATGGTCCAGGACACTTGTCATCACAATGATCCATGACCACTTACATCACAATGCTCCTTGACTCCTGTCATCACAATGCTCCATAGCGTATTCATTCGAAATGCTACATGGTCCCTATAGTCACATTGCTCCATGATCCATTTCGTCACAATGCTCTATGAACACTGTCATCACAATGCCACATTACACCTGTCATCACAATGCTCCATGGCCCCTGTCAGCACAATGTTCCATGACAGATGTCATCACAATGCTTTAGAACTCTTGTCTTCATAGTCCTCCATGCCCGTTTCATCACAATGCTCCATGACACTTGTCATCACAATACTCCATGGCCTTTGTCATCACAATGTTCCATGGTCCCTGTCATCACAGTGCTCCATGAATCCTTTCTTCATAATTCTAGATGACCACTGTCATCACAATTCGCCATGGCACCTGTCATCACAATGCTCCATGGCCTATGTATTCACAATTTTCCATGGCCCCTGAAATCACATTGCTCCATGATCCCTTTCATCACAATGCTGCATGCCCCCTGTCATCAAAATGCCCCGTGACACCTGTCATCACAATGCTCCATGGCCTTTATCATCACAATGCTCCATGACCCCTGTCATCACAATGCTCAATGACCCTTGTCATCACAATGCTCCATAGCCCCTGTAATCACAATGCTCCATGCCATTCTCATCACAATGCTCCAGACCTCTTGTCATCATAAGGCTCTATGCCCTTGTCCTCACAACGCTACATGACACGTGTCAGCACAATGTTCCTTGGCCTTTAACATCACAATGTTCCATGGCCCCTGTCATCCCAGTGCTCCAGTATAACTTTCATCACAATGCTAGATGACCACTGTCATCACAATGCCCAATGACACCTGTCATCATAATTCGCCATGGCCCTTGACATCACAATGCTCCATGAACCGTGTCATCACAAGATTCCAGGACACTTGTCATCACAATGATCCTTGACTTCTTTCATCACAATGCTCCATAACCACTGTCATCACAAAGTTCCATGGCCCCTGTAATCACATTGCTCCATGATCCCTTTCATCACAATGCTCCACGACCCTTCTCATCACAATGATCCCAGCCCTTGTCATCACAATGCTCCATGACCCTTCTCATCACAATGTTCCCTGCACTTTTCATCACAATGCTCCATGGACCCTGTAATCACAATGCTCCATGCCCTTGTCATCTCAATTCTCCAGAACACTTGTAATCATAATGCCCCTTGCCCATGTCATCACAATGCTCTATGACACTTGTCATCAGAATCCTCCACGGCCTTTGTCATCAAAATGCTCCAAGTCCCCTTTCATCACCGTGTTCCATGATACCTTTCATCACACAGCTAGATTACCACTGTCATCACTATGCCCCATGACACCTGGCATCACAATTCTCCATTGCCCTTTTCATCATAATCCTCCATGAAACGAGTCATCACAATGCTCCATGATCCGAGTCATCACAAGGTTCCAGGACACTTAACATCACAATGATCCTTGACCACTTTCATCACAATGCTCCATGGCACCTGTTATCTCAATGCTCCATGGCCTATGTATTCACAATGCTCCATGGCCCCTGTAATCACGGTTTTCCATGACCCCTTTCATCACAATCCTCCTTGACCACTGTCATCACAACGCCCCATGAAGCCTGTCATCACGATGCTCCAAGGCCACTATCATCACAATGCTCCATGATCCCTGTCATCCTAATGTTCCCTGCCCATGTCATCACAGTGCTCCTTGTCCCTTTTAATCACAATGCCACATACCCTTGTCATCACAATGCTCCATGGCCCCTGTAAACACAATGCTCCAGGCCCTTGCCATTACAATACTCCAGAACTCTTTTCATCATAATGCTCCATGCCCGTGTCATCACAATGTTCCAGGACACTTGTCACCACAATGTTCCATGGCCTTTGTCATCACAATGCTCCATGGCCCCTCTAATCATAGTGCTCCATGATACCTTTCATCACAATTCTAGATGACCACTGTCATCACAATGCCCCTTGACACATGTCATCATAATTGGCCAGGGCCCTTGACATCACAATGCTTGATGAACCATGTCATCACAATGTTCATGGACAATTGTCATCACAATGCTCCATGACAACTTACATCACAATGCTCCTTGACCCTTGTCATTTCATTGCTCCATGGCCCCTGTAATCACATTGCTCCATGATCCCCTTCATCACAATGCTCCATGATCCCTGTCATCACAATGCTCGAAGACCCTTGACATCACAATGCTCCATGGTCCCTATAATCACAATGCTCCATGCGCTTGTCATCACAGTGCTCCAGAATTCTTGTCATCAAAATATTCCATGGCCTTTGTCATCACAATGCTCCATGACCCCTGTCATCACAATGTTCCATGACTCTTGTCATCAAAATGCCTCATGATCCTTTTAATCACAATGCTCCATGACTCCTTTCATCACATGCTCCATGATACTTGTCATTACACTGCCCCATGACCTTTTTCATAACAATGCTCCATGATACCAGTCATCACAATGCTCCATGACCATTGTCGTCACAATGCTCCATGCCCCTTTCAACAAAATGCTCCATGACAACTGTTATCACAATGCTCCATGGCCTTTGTCATCACAATTATACATGGTCCCTGTAATCACAGTGCTCCATGACCCCTTTCATCACAATGCTCCATGACCACTGTCATCACAATGCCCCATGACCCCTGTCATTACAATGCTCCATGACCACTGTCATCACCATACCCCATGAACCCAGTCATCACAATGCTCCATAGCCCTTGTCATCACAATGCTCCATGATCCCTGTCATCACAATGTTCCATGACTCTTGTCATCAAAATGCCTCATGATCCTTTTAATCACAATGCTCCATGACTCCTTTCATCACTTGTTCCATGATACTTGTCATTGCACTGCCTTATGACCTTTTTCATAACAAGCTCCATGATACCAGTCATAACAATGCTCCATGACCATTGTTGTCACAATGCTCCATGCCCCTTTCAACACAATGCTCCATATCAAGTGTCATCAAAATGCTCCATGGCCTTTGTCATCACAATTATACATGGCTCCTGTAATCACAGTGCTCCATGACCCCTTTCATCACAATCCTCCATGGCCCCTGTCATTACAATGCTCCATGACCACTGTCATCACAATGTTCCATGATCGCTGTAATCACAATGACCCATGAGATCTTTCCTCAGAAGGCTCCAGTACGCCTGTCTTAACAATGCTCCAATGCCCGTCTCATCACAATGCTCCATGATCCCTGTCAGCACAACTTTAAATGACAATTGTCATCACAATGCTCCATGACACCTGTCATCACAAAGTTGCCTGCCCATGTCATCAAAATGCTCCATGTCCCCTGTAATCACAATGTTCTATTACACCTGTCATCACAAAGTTCCCTACCCATGTCATCACAATGCTCCATTACCAATGTAATCAAAATGTTCGCCTGCCCTTGTCATCAAAATGCTCCATCACCCCTTTAATCACAATGCTCCATGAACCCTGTCATCACAATGTTCCATGACAGTTGTTAACACAATGCTCCATGACCCCTGTAATCACAATGCTCCATGCCCTTGTCATCACAAAACTCCAGAACTCTTGTCATCATAATGATGAATGCCCATGTCATCACAAAGCTCCATGATACTTGTCATCACAATGCTCCATGGCCTTTGTCATCACAATGTTCCATGGCCCCTGTCATCACAGTGCTCCATGATACCTTTCGTCACAATTCTAGATGACCACTGTCATCACAATGCCCCAAGACACATGTCATCACAATTAGCCATGGCCCTTGTCATCACAATGCTCCATCATCCGTGTCATCACAATGGTCCAGGACACTTGTCATCACAATGATCCATGACCACTTACATCACAATGCTCCTTGACCCTGTCATTTTATTGCTCCATGGCCTATGCATTCACAATGCTCCATGGCACCTGTAATCACATTTCTCCATGATCCTTTTCATCACAATATTCTATGACCACTCTCATCACAATACCCCATGACGCCTATCATCATAATGCTCCAAGGCCCCTCTCATCACAATGCTCCATGAACCCTGTCATCACAATGTTCCATGACACTTGTCATCCCAGTGCTCCATGATCCTTGTCATCACAATATTCACTGCCCATGTAATCACAATGCTCCTGGTCCCCTGTAATCACAATGCTCCGTACCCTTTTCATCACAATGCTCCAGAACTCTTGTCATCATAATGCTCCATGCCCGTGTCATCACAATGCTCCATGACCACTTTCATCACAATGCTCCTTGACCCCTGTCATCACAATCCTCCATGGCCTATGTATTCACAATGCTACATGGCCCCTGTAATCACATTGCTCCATGATCCATTTCATCACAATGTTCTATGGCCACTGTCATCACAATGCCACATTACACCTGTCATCACAATGCTCCATGACCCCTGTCAGCCCAATGTTCCATGACAGATGTCATAAGTATCCTCCATGGTCCCTGTATTCACAATGCTCCATTCCCTTGTCAACGCAATGCTCCAGAACTCTGGTCATCATAATGCTCGAAGAACCTTGTCATCACAACGCTCCATGACCCGTATCATCACAATGGTCCAGGACACTTGTCATCACAATGATCCATGACCACTTACATCACAATGCTCCTTGACTCCTGTCATCACAATGCTCCATAGCGTATTCATTCGAAATGCTACATGGTCCCTATAATCACATTGCTCCATGATCCATTTCGTCACAATGCTCTATGAACACTGTCATCACAATGCCACATTACACCTGTCATCACAATGCTCCATGGCCCCTGTCAGCACAATGTTCCATGACAGATGTCATCACAATGCTTTAGAACTCTTGTCTTCATAGTCCTCCATGCCCGTTTCATCACAATGCTCCATGACACTTGTCATCACAATACTCCATGGCCTTTGTCATCACAATGTTCCATGGTCCCTGTCATCACAGTGCTCCATGAATCCTTTCTTCATAATTCTAGATGACCACTGTCATCACAATTCGCCATGGCACCTGTCATCACAATGCTCCATGGCCTATGTATTCACAATTTTCCATGGCCCCTGAAATCACATTGCTCCATGATCCCTTTCATCACAATGCTGCATGCCCCCTGTCATCAAAATGCCCCGTGACACCTGTCATCACAATGCTCCATGGCCTTTATCATCACAATGCTCCATGACCCCTGTCATCACAATGCTCAATGACCCTTGTCATCACAATGCTCCATAGCCCCTGTAATCACAATGCTCCATGCCATTCTCATCACAATGCTCCAGACCTCTTGTCATCATAAGGCTCTATGCCCTTGTCCTCACAACGCTACATGACACGTGTCAGCACAATGTTCCTTGGCCTTTAACATCACAATGTTCCATGGCCCCTGTCATCCCAGTGCTCCAGTATAACTTTCATCACAATGCTAGATGACCACTGTCATCACAATGCCCAATGACACCTGTCATCATAATTCGCCATGGCCCTTGACATCACAATGCTCCATGAACCGTGTCATCACAAGATTCCAGGACACTTGTCATCACAATGATCCTTGACTTCTTTCATCACAATGCTCCATAACCACTGTCATCACAAAGTTCCATGGCCCCTGTAATCACATTGCTCCATGATCCCTTTCATCACAATGCTCCACGACCCTTCTCATCACAATGATCCCAGCCCTTGTCATCACAATGCTCCATGACCCTTCTCATCACAATGTTCCCTGCACTTTTCATCACAATGCTCCATGGACCCTGTAATCACAATGCTCCATGCCCTTGTCATCTCAATTCTCCAGAACACTTGTAATCATAATGCCCCTTGCCCATGTCATCACAATGCTCTATGACACTTGTCATCAGAATCCTCCACGGCCTTTGTCATCAAAATGCTCCAAGTCCCCTTTCATCACCGTGTTCCATGATACCTTTCATCACACAGCTAGGTTACCACTGTCATCACTATGCCCCATGACACCTGGCATCACAATTCTCCATTGCCCTTTTCATCATAATCCTCCATGAAACGAGTCATCACAATGCTCCATGATCCGAGTCATCACAAGGTTCCAGGACACTTAACATCACAATGATCCTTGACCACTTTCATCACAATGCTCCATGGCACCTGTTATCTCAATGCTCCATGGCCTATGTATTCGCAATGCTCCATGGCCCCTGTAATCACGGTTTTCCATGACCCCTTTCATCACAATCCTCCTTGACCACTGTCATCACAACGCCCCATGAAGCCTGTCATCACGATGCTCCAAGGCCACTATCATCACAATGCTCCATGATCCCTGTCATCCTAATGTTCCCTGCCCATGTCATCACAGTGCTCCTTGTCCCTTTTAATCACAATGCCACATACCCTTGTCATCACAATGCTCCATGGCCCCTGTAAACACAATGCTCCAGGCCCTTGCCATTACAATACTCCAGAACTCTTTTCATCATAATGCTCCATGCCCGTGTCATCACAATGGTCCAGGACACTTGTCACCACAATGTTCCATGGCCTTTGTCATCACAATGCTCCATGGCCCCTCTAATCATAGTGCTCCATGATACCTTTCATCACAATTCTAGATGACCACTGTCATCACAATGCCCCTTGACACATGTCATCATAATTGGCCAGGGCCCTTGACATCACAATGCTTGATGAACCATGTCATCACAATGTTCATGGACAATTGTCATCACAATGCTCCATGACAACTTACATCACAATGCTCCTTGACCCTTGTCATTTCATTGCTCCATGGCCCCTGTAATCACATTGCTCCATGATCCCCTTCATCACAATGCTCCATGATCCCTGTCATCACAATGCTCGAAGACCCTTGACATCACAATGCTCCATGGTCCCTATAATCACAATGCTCCATGCGCTTGTCATCACAGTGCTCCAGAATTCTTGTCATCAAAATATTCCATGGCCTTTGTCATCACAATGCTCCATGACCCCTGTCATCACAATGTTCCATGACTCTTGTCATCAAAATGCCTCATGATCCTTTTAATCACAATGCTCCATGACTCCTTTCATCACATGCTCCATGATACTTGTCATTACACTGCCCCATGACCTTTTTCATAACAATGCTCCATGATACCAGTCATCACAATGCTCCATGACCATTGTCGTCACAATGCTCCATGCCCCTTTCAACAAAATGCTCCATGACAACTGTTATCACAATGCTCCATGGCCTTTGTCATCACAATTATACATGGTCCCTGTAATCACAGTGCTCCATGACCCCTTTCATCACAATGCTCCATGACCACTGTCATCACAATGCCCCATGACCCCTGTCATTACAATGCTCCATGACCACTGTCATCACCATACCCCATGAACCCAGTCATCACAATGCTCCATAGCCCTTGTCATCACAATGCTCCATGATCCCTGTCATCACAATGTTCCATGACTCTTGTCATCAAAATGCCTCATGATCCTTTTAATCACAATGCTCCATGACTCCTTTCATCACTTGTTCCATGATACTTGTCATTGCACTGCCTTATGACCTTTTTCATAACAAGCTCCATGATACCAGTCATAACAATGCTCCATGACCATTGTTGTCACAATGCTCCATGCCCCTTTCAACACAATGCTCCATATCAAGTGTCATCAAAATGCTCCATGGCCTTTGTCATCACAATTATACATGGCTCCTGTAATCACAGTGCTCCATGACCCCTTTCATCACAATCCTCCATGGCCCCTGTCATTACAATGCTCCATGACCACTGTCATCACAATGTTCCATGATCGCTGTAATCACAATGACCCATGAGATCTTTCCTCAGAAGGCTCCAGTACGCCTGTCTTAACAATGCTCCAATGCCCGTCTCATCACAATGCTCCATGATCCCTGTCAGCACAACTTTAAATGACAATTGTCATCACAATGCTCCATGACACCTGTCATCACAAAGTTGCCTGCCCATGTCATCAAAATGCTCCATGTCCCCTGTAATCACAATGTTCTATTACACCTGTCATCACAAAGTTCCCTGCCCATGTCATCACAATGCTCCATTACCAATGTAATCAAAATGTTCGCCTGCCCTTGTCATCAAAATGCTCCATCACCCCTTTAATCACAATGCTCCATGAACCCTGTCATCACAATGTTCCATGACAGTTGTTAACACAATGCTCCATGACCCCTGTAATCACAATGCTCCATGCCCTTGTCATCACAAAACTCCAGAACTCTTGTCATCATAATGATGAATGCCCATGTCATCACAAAGCTCCATGATACTTGTCATCACAATGCTCCATGGCCTTTGTCATCACAATGTTCCATGGCCCCTGTCATCACAGTGCTCCATGATACCTTTCGTCACAATTCTAGATGACCACTGTCATCACAATGCCCCAAGACACATGTCATCACAATTAGCCATGGCCCTTGTCATCACAATGCTCCATCATCCGTGTCATCACAATGGTCCAGGACACTTGTCATCACAATGATCCATGACCACTTACATCACAATGCTCCTTGACCCTGTCATTTTATTGCTCCATGGCCTATGCATTCACAATGCTCCATGGCACCTGTAATCACATTTCTCCATGATCCTTTTCATCACAATATTCTATGACCACTCTCATCACAATACCCCATGACGCCTATCATCATAATGCTCCAAGGCCCCTCTCATCACAATGCTCCATGAACCCTGTCATCACAATGTTCCATGACACTTGTCATCCCAGTGCTCCATGATCCTTCTCATCACAATATTCACTGCCCATGTAATCACAATGCTCCTGGTCCCCTGTAATCACAATGCTCCGTACCCTTTTCATCACAATGCTCCAGAACTCTTGTCATCATAATGCTCCATGCCCGTGTCATCACAATGCTCCATGACCACTTTCATCACAATGCTCCTTGACCCCTGTCATCACAATCCTCCATGGCCTATGTATTCACAATGCTACATGGCCCCTGTAATCACATTGCTCCATGATCCATTTCATCACAATGTTCTATGGCCACTGTCATCACAATGCCACATTACACCTGTCATCACAATGCTCCATGACCCCTGTCAGCCCAATGTTCCATGACAGATGTCATAAGTATCCTCCATGGTCCCTGTATTCACAATGCTCCATTCCCTTGTCAACGCAATGCTCCAGAACTCTGGTCATCATAATGCTCGAAGAACCTTGTCATCACAACGCTCCATGACCCGTATCATCACAATGGTCCAGGACACTTGTCATCACAATGATCCATGACCACTTACATCACAATGCTCCTTGACTCCTGTCATCACAATGCTCCATAGCGTATTCATTCGAAATGCTACATGGTCCCTATAATCACATTGCTCCATGATCCATTTCGTCACAATGCTCTATGAACACTGTCATCACAATGCCACATTACACCTGTCATCACAATGCTCCATGGCCCCTGTCAGCACAATGTTCCATGACAGATGTCATCACAATGCTTTAGAACTCTTGTCTTCATAGTCCTCCATGCCCGTTTCATCACAATGCTCCATGACACTTGTCATCACAATACTCCATGGCCTTTGTCATCACAATGTTCCATGGTCCCTGTCATCACAGTGCTCCATGAATCCTTTCTTCATAATTCTAGATGACCACTGTCATCACAATTCGCCATGGCACCTGTCATCACAATGCTCCATGGCCTATGTATTCACAATTTTCCATGGCCCCTGAAATCACATTGCTCCATGATCCCTTTCATCACAATGCTGCATGCCCCCTGTCATCAAAATGCCCCGTGACACCTGTCATCACAATGCTCCATGGCCTTTATCATCACAATGCTCCATGACCCCTGTCATCACAATGCTCAATGACCCTTGTCATCACAATGCTCCATAGCCCCTGTAATCACAATGCTCCATGCCATTCTCATCACAATGCTCCAGACCTCTTGTCATCATAAGGCTCTATGCCCTTGTCCTCACAACGCTACATGACACGTGTCAGCACAATGTTCCTTGGCCTTTAACATCACAATGTTCCATGGCCCCTGTCATCCCAGTGCTCCAGTATAACTTTCATCACAATGCTAGATGACCACTGTCATCACAATGCCCAATGACACCTGTCATCATAATTCGCCATGGCCCTTGACATCACAATGCTCCATGAACCGTGTCATCACAAGATTCCAGGACACTTGTCATCACAATGATCCTTGACTTCTTTCATCACAATGCTCCATAACCACTGTCATCACAAAGTTCCATGGCCCCTGTAATCACATTGCTCCATGATCCCTTTCATCACAATGCTCCACGACCCTTCTCATCACAATGATCCCAGCCCTTGTCATCACAATGCTCCATGACCCTTCTCATCACAATGTTCCCTGCACTTTTCATCACAATGCTCCATGGACCCTGTAATCACAATGCTCCATGCCCTTGTCATCTCAATTCTCCAGAACACTTGTAATCATAATGCCCCTTGCCCATGTCATCACAATGCTCTATGACACTTGTCATCAGAATCCTCCACGGCCTTTGTCATCAAAATGCTCCAAGTCCCCTTTCATCACCGTGTTCCATGATACCTTTCATCACACAGCTAGATTACCACTGTCATCACTATGCCCCATGACACCTGGCATCACAATTCTCCATTGCCCTTTTCATCATAATCCTCCATGAAACGAGTCATCACAATGCTCCATGATCCGAGTCATCACAAGGTTCCAGGACACTTAACATCACAATGATCCTTGACCACTTTCATCACAATGCTCCATGGCACCTGTTATCTCAATGCTCCATGGCCTATGTATTCACAATGCTCCATGGCCCCTGTAATCACGGTTTTCCATGACCCCTTTCATCACAATCCTCCTTGACCACTGTCATCACAACGCCCCATGAGGCCTGTCATCACGATGCTCCAAGGCCACTATCATCACAATGCTCCATGATCCCTGTCATCCTAATGTTCCCTGCCCATGTCATCACAGTGCTCCTTGTCCCTTTTAATCACAATGCCACATACCCTTGTCATCACAATGCTCCATGGCCCCTGTAAACACAATGCTCCAGGCCCTTGCCATTACAATACTCCAGAACTCTTTTCATCATAATGCTCCATGCCCGTGTCATCACAATGTTCCAGGACACTTGTCACCACAATGTTCCATGGCCTTTGTCATCACAATGCTCCATGGCCCCTCTAATCATAGTGCTCCATGATACCTTTCATCACAATTCTAGATGACCACTGTCATCACAATGCCCCTTGACACATGTCATCATAATTGGCCAGGGCCCTTGACATCACAATGCTTGATGAACCATGTCATCACAATGTTCATGGACAATTGTCATCACAATGCTCCATGACAACTTACATCACAATGCTCCTTGACCCTTGTCATTTCATTGCTCCATGGCCCCTGTAATCACATTGCTCCATGATCCCCTTCATCACAATGCTCCATGATCCCTGTCATCACAATGCTCGAAGACCCTTGACATCACAATGCTCCATGGTCCCTATAATCACAATGCTCAATGCGCTTGTCATCACAGTGCTCCAGAATTCTTGTCATCAAAATATTCCATGGCCTTTGTCATCACAATGCTCCATGACCCCTGTCATCACAATGTTCCATGACTCTTGTCATCAAAATGCCTCATGATCCTTTTAATCACAATGCTCCATGACTCCTTTCATCACATGCTCCATGATACTTGTCATTACACTGCCCCATGACCTTTTTCATAACAATGCTCCATGATACCAGTCATCACAATGCTCCATGACCATTGTCGTCAAAATGCTCCATGCCCCTTTCAACAAAATGCTCCATGACAACTGTTATCACAATGCTCCATGGCCTTTGTCATCACAATTATACATGGTCCCTGTAATCACAGTGCTCCATGACCCCTTTCATCACAATGCTCCATGACCACTGTCATCACAATGCCCCATGACCCCTGTCATTACAATGCTCCATGACCACTGTCATCACCATACCCCATGAACCCAGTCATCACAATGCTCCATAGCCCTTGTCATCACAATGCTCCATGATCCCTGTCATCACAATGTTCCATGACTCTTGTCATCAAAATGCCTCATGATCCTTTTAATCACAATGCTCCATGACTCCTTTCATCACTTGTTCCATGATACTTGTCATTGCACTGCCTTATGACCTTTTTCATAACAAGCTCCATGATACCAGTCATAACAATGCTCCATGACCATTGTTGTCACAATGCTCCATGCCCCTTTCAACACAATGCTCCATATCAAGTGTCATCAAAATGCTCCATGGCCTTTGTCATCACAATTATACATGGCTCCTGTAATCACAGTGCTCCATGACCCCTTTCATCACAATCCTCCATGGCCCCTGTCATTACAATGCTCCATGACCACTGTCATCACAATGTTCCATGATCGCTGTAATCACAATGACCCATGAGATCTTTCCTCAGAAGGCTCCAGTACGCCTGTCTTAACAATGCTCCAATGCCCGTCTCATCACAATGCTCCATGATCCCTGTCAGCACAACTTTAAATGACAATTGTCATCACAATGCTCCATGACACCTGTCATCACAAAGTTGCCTGCCCATGTCATCAAAATGCTCCATGTCCCCTGTAATCACAATGTTCTATTACACCTGTCATCACAAAGTTCCCTGCCCATGTCATCACAATGCTCCATTACCAATGTAATCAAAATGTTCGCCTGCCCTTGTCATCAAAATGCTCCATCACCCCTTTAATCACAATGCTCCATGAACCCTGTCATCACAATGTTCCATGACAGTTGTTAACACAATGCTCCATGACCCCTGTAATCACAATGCTCCATGCCCTTGTCATCACAAAACTCCAGAACTCTTGTCATCATAATGATGAATGCCCATGTCATCACAAAGCTCCATGATACTTGTCATCACAATGCTCCATGGCCTTTGTCATCACAATGTTCCATGGCCCCTGTCATCACAGTGCTCCATGATACCTTTCGTCACAATTCTAGATGACCACTGTCATCACAATGCCCCAAGACACATGTCATCACAATTAGCCATGGCCCTTGTCATCACAATGCTCCATCATCCGTGTCATCACAATGGTCCAGGACACTTGTCATCACAATGATCCATGACCACTTACATCACAATGCTCCTTGACCCTGTCATTTTATTGCTCCATGGCCTATGCATTCACAATGCTCCATGGCACCTGTAATCACATTTCTCCATGATCCTTTTCATCACAATATTCTATGACCACTCTCATCACAATACCCCATGACGCCTATCATCATAATGCTCCAAGGCCCCTCTCATCACAATGCTCCATGAACCCTGTCATCACAATGTTCCATGACACTTGTCATCCCAGTGCTCCATGATCCTTGTCATCACAATATTCACTGCCCATGTAATCACAATGCTCCTGGTCCCCTGTAATCACAATGCTCCGTACCCTTTTCATCACAATGCTCCAGAACTCTTGTCATCATAATGCTCCATGCCCGTGTCATCACAATGCTCCATGACCACTTTCATCACAATGCTCCTTGACCCCTGTCATCACAATCCTCCATGGCCTATGTATTCACAATGCTACATGGCCCCTGTAATCACATTGCTCCATGATCCATTTCATCACAATGTTCTATGGCCACTGTCATCACAATGCCACATTACACCTGTCATCACAATGCTCCATGACCCCTGTCAGCCCAATGTTCCATGACAGATGTCATAAGTATCCTCCATGGTCCCTGTATTCACAATGCTCCATTCCCTTGTCAACGCAATGCTCCAGAACTCTGGTCATCATAATGCTCGAAGAACCTTGTCATCACAACGCTCCATGACCCGTATCATCACAATGGTCCAGGACACTTGTCATCACAATGATCCATGACCACTTACATCACAATGCTCCTTGACTCCTGTCATCACAATGCTCCATAGCGTATTCATTCGAAATGCTACATGGTCCCTATAATCACATTGCTCCATGATCCATTTCGTCACAATGCTCTATGAACACTGTCATCACAATGCCACATTACACCTGTCATCACAATGCTCCATGGCCCCTGTCAGCACAATGTTCCATGACAGATGTCATCACAATGCTTTAGAACTCTTGTCTTCATAGTCCTCCATGCCCGTTTCATCACAATGCTCCATGACACTTGTCATCACAATACTCCATGGCCTTTGTCATCACAATGTTCCATGGTCCCTGTCATCACAGTGCTCCATGAATCCTTTCTTCATAATTCTAGATGACCACTGTCATCACAATTCGCCATGGCACCTGTCATCACAATGCTCCATGGCCTATGTATTCACAATTTTCCATGGCCCCTGAAATCACATTGCTCCATGATCCCTTTCATCACAATGCTGCATGCCCCCTGTCATCAAAATGCCCCGTGACACCTGTCATCACAATGCTCCATGGCCTTTATCATCACAATGCTCCATGACCCCTGTCATCACAATGCTCAATGACCCTTGTCATCACAATGCTCCATAGCCCCTGTAATCACAATGCTCCATGCCATTCTCATCACAATGCTCCAGACCTCTTGTCATCATAAGGCTCTATGCCCTTGTCCTCACAACGCTACATGACACGTGTCAGCACAATGTTCCTTGGCCTTTAACATCACAATGTTCCATGGCCCCTGTCATCCCAGTGCTCCAGTATAACTTTCATCACAATGCTAGATGACCACTGTCATCACAATGCCCAATGACACCTGTCATCATAATTCGCCATGGCCCTTGACATCACAATGCTCCATGAACCGTGTCATCACAAGATTCCAGGACACTTGTCATCACAATGATCCTTGACTTCTTTCATCACAATGCTCCATAACCACTGTCATCACAAAGTTCCATGGCCCCTGTAATCACATTGCTCCATGATCCCTTTCATCACAATGCTCCACGACCCTTCTCATCACAATGATCCCAGCCCTTGTCATCACAATGCTCCATGACCCTTCTCATCACAATGTTCCCTGCACTTTTCATCACAATGCTCCATGGACCCTGTAATCACAATGCTCCATGCCCTTGTCATCTCAATTCTCCAGAACACTTGTAATCATAATGCCCCTTGCCCATGTCATCACAATGCTCTATGACACTTGTCATCAGAATCCTCCACGGCCTTTGTCATCAAAATGCTCCAAGTCCCCTTTCATCACCGTGTTCCATGATACCTTTCATCACACAGCTAGATTACCACTGTCATCACTATGCCCCATGACACCTGGCATCACAATTCTCCATTGCCCTTTTCATCATAATCCTCCATGAAACGAGTCATCACAATGCTCCATGATCCGAGTCATCACAAGGTTCCAGGACACTTAACATCACAATGATCCTTGACCACTTTCATCACAATGCTCCATGGCACCTGTTATCTCAATGCTCCATGGCCTATGTATTCACAATGCTCCATGGCCCCTGTAATCACGGTTTTCCATGACCCCTTTCATCACAATCCTCCTTGACCACTGTCATCACAACGCCCCATGAGGCCTGTCATCACGATGCTCCAAGGCCACTATCATCACAATGCTCCATGATCCCTGTCATCCTAATGTTCCCTGCCCATGTCATCACAGTGCTCCTTGTCCCTTTTAATCACAATGCCACATACCCTTGTCATCACAATGCTCCATGGCCCCTGTAAACACAATGCTCCAGGCCCTTGCCATTACAATACTCCAGAACTCTTTTCATCATAATGCTCCATGCCCGTGTCATCACAATGTTCCAGGACACTTGTCACCACAATGTTCCATGGCCTTTGTCATCACAATGCTCCATGGCCCCTCTAATCATAGTGCTCCATGATACCTTTCATCACAATTCTAGATGACCACTGTCATCACAATGCCCCTTGACACATGTCATCATAATTGGCCAGGGCCCTTGACATCACAATGCTTGATGAACCATGTCATCACAATGTTCATGGACAATTGTCATCACAATGCTCCATGACAACTTACATCACAATGCTCCTTGACCCTTGTCATTTCATTGCTCCATGGCCCCTGTAATCACATTGCTCCATGATCCCCTTCATCACAATGCTCCATGATCCCTGTCATCACAATGCTCGAAGACCCTTGACATCACAATGCTCCATGGTCCCTATAATCACAATGCTCAATGCGCTTGTCATCACAGTGCTCCAGAATTCTTGTCATCAAAATATTCCATGGCCTTTGTCATCACAATGCTCCATGACCCCTGTCATCACAATGTTCCATGACTCTTGTCATCAAAATGCCTCATGATCCTTTTAATCACAATGCTCCATGACTCCTTTCATCACATGCTCCATGATACTTGTCATTACACTGCCCCATGACCTTTTTCATAACAATGCTCCATGATACCAGTCATCACAATGCTCCATGACCATTGTCGTCACAATGCTCCATGCCCCTTTCAACAAAATGCTCCATGACAACTGTTATCACAATGCTCCATGGCCTTTGTCATCACAATTATACATGGTCCCTGTAATCACAGTGCTCCATGACCCCTTTCATCACAATGCTCCATGACCACTGTCATCACAATGCCCCATGACCCCTGTCATTACAATGCTCCATGACCACTGTCATCACCATACCCCATGAACCCAGTCATCACAATGCTCCATAGCCCTTGTCATCACAATGCTCCATGATCCCTGTCATCACAATGTTCCATGACTCTTGTCATCAAAATGCCTCATGATCCTTTTAATCACAATGCTCCATGACTCCTTTCATCACTTGTTCCATGATACTTGTCATTGCACTGCCTTATGACCTTTTTCATAACAAGCTCCATGATACCAGTCATAACAATGCTCCATGACCATTGTTGTCACAATGCTCCATGCCCCTTTCAACACAATGCTCCATATCAAGTGTCATCAAAATGCTCCATGGCCTTTGTCATCACAATTATACATGGCTCCTGTAATCACAGTGCTCCATGACCCCTTTCATCACAATCCTCCATGGCCCCTGTCATTACAATGCTCCATGACCACTGTCATCACAATGTTCCATGATCGCTGTAATCACAATGACCCATGAGATCTTTCCTCAGAAGGCTCCAGTACGCCTGTCTTAACAATGCTCCAATGCCCGTCTCATCACAATGCTCCATGATCCCTGTCAGCACAACTTTAAATGACAATTGTCATCACAATGCTCCATGACACCTGTCATCACAAAGTTGCCTGCCCATGTCATCAAAATGCTCCATGTCCCCTGTAATCACAATGTTCTATTACACCTGTCATCACAAAGTTCCCTGCCCATGTCATCACAATGCTCCATTACCAATGTAATCAAAATGTTCGCCTGCCCTTGTCATCAAAATGCTCCATCACCCCTTTAATCACAATGCTCCATGAACCCTGTCATCACAATGTTCCATGACAGTTGTTAACACAATGCTCCATGACCCCTGTAATCACAATGCTCCATGCCCTTGTCATCACAAAACTCCAGAACTCTTGTCATCATAATGATGAATGCCCATGTCATCACAAAGCTCCATGATACTTGTCATCACAATGCTCCATGGCCTTTGTCATCACAATGTTCCATGGCCCCTGTCATCACAGTGCTCCATGATACCTTTCGTCACAATTCTAGATGACCACTGTCATCACAATGCCCCAAGACACATGTCATCACAATTAGCCATGGCCCTTGTCATCACAATGCTCCATCATCCGTGTCATCACAATGGTCCAGGACACTTGTCATCACAATGATCCATGACCACTTACATCACAATGCTCCTTGACCCTGTCATTTTATTGCTCCATGGCCTATGCATTCACAATGCTCCATGGCACCTGTAATCACATTTCTCCATGATCCTTTTCATCACAATATTCTATGACCACTCTCATCACAATACCCCATGACGCCTATCATCATAATGCTCCAAGGCCCCTCTCATCACAATGCTCCATGAACCCTGTCATCACAATGTTCCATGACACTTGTCATCCCAGTGCTCCATGATCCTTGTCATCACAATATTCACTGCCCATGTAATCACAATGCTCCTGGTCCCCTGTAATCACAATGCTCCGTACCCTTTTCATCACAATGCTCCAGAACTCTTGTCATCATAATGCTCCATGCCCGTGTCATCACAATGCTCCATGACCACTTTCATCACAATGCTCCTTGACCCCTGTCATCACAATCCTCCATGGCCTATGTATTCACAATGCTACATGGCCCCTGTAATCACATTGCTCCATGATCCATTTCATCACAATGTTCTATGGCCACTGTCATCACAATGCCACATTACACCTGTCATCACAATGCTCCATGACCCCTGTCAGCCCAATGTTCCATGACAGATGTCATAAGTATCCTCCATGGTCCCTGTATTCACAATGCTCCATTCCCTTGTCAACGCAATGCTCCAGAACTCTGGTCATCATAATGCTCGAAGAACCTTGTCATCACAACGCTCCATGACCCGTATCATCACAATGGTCCAGGACACTTGTCATCACAATGATCCATGACCACTTACATCACAATGCTCCTTGACTCCTGTCATCACAATGCTCCATAGCGTATTCATTCGAAATGCTACATGGTCCCTATAATCACATTGCTCCATGATCCATTTCGTCACAATGCTCTATGAACACTGTCATCACAATGCCACATTACACCTGTCATCACAATGCTCCATGGCCCCTGTCAGCACAATGTTCCATGACAGATGTCATCACAATGCTTTAGAACTCTTGTCTTCATAGTCCTCCATGCCCGTTTCATCACAATGCTCCATGACACTTGTCATCACAATACTCCATGGCCTTTGTCATCACAATGTTCCATGGTCCCTGTCATCACAGTGCTCCATGAATCCTTTCTTCATAATTCTAGATGACCACTGTCATCACAATTCGCCATGGCACCTGTCATCACAATGCTCCATGGCCTATGTATTCACAATTTTCCATGGCCCCTGAAATCACATTGCTCCATGATCCCTTTCATCACAATGCTGCATGCCCCCTGTCATCAAAATGCCCCGTGACACCTGTCATCACAATGCTCCATGGCCTTTATCATCACAATGCTCCATGACCCCTGTCATCACAATGCTCAATGACCCTTGTCATCACAATGCTCCATAGCCCCTGTAATCACAATGCTCCATGCCATTCTCATCACAATGCTCCAGACCTCTTGTCATCATAAGGCTCTATGCCCTTGTCCTCACAACGCTACATGACACGTGTCAGCACAATGTTCCTTGGCCTTTAACATCACAATGTTCCATGGCCCCTGTCATCCCAGTGCTCCAGTATAACTTTCATCACAATGCTAGATGACCACTGTCATCACAATGCCCAATGACACCTGTCATCATAATTCGCCATGGCCCTTGACATCACAATGCTCCATGAACCGTGTCATCACAAGATTCCAGGACACTTGTCATCACAATGATCCTTGACTTCTTTCATCACAATGCTCCATAACCACTGTCATCACAAAGTTCCATGGCCCCTGTAATCACATTGCTCCATGATCCCTTTCATCACAATGCTCCACGACCCTTCTCATCACAATGATCCCAGCCCTTGTCATCACAATGCTCCATGACCCTTCTCATCACAATGTTCCCTGCACTTTTCATCACAATGCTCCATGGACCCTGTAATCACAATGCTCCATGCCCTTGTCATCTCAATTCTCCAGAACACTTGTAATCATAATGCCCCTTGCCCATGTCATCACAATGCTCTATGACACTTGTCATCAGAATCCTCCACGGCCTTTGTCATCAAAATGCTCCAAGTCCCCTTTCATCACCGTGTTCCATGATACCTTTCATCACACAGCTAGATTACCACTGTCATCACTATGCCCCATGACACCTGGCATCACAATTCTCCATTGCCCTTTTCATCATAATCCTCCATGAAACGAGTCATCACAATGCTCCATGATCCGAGTCATCACAAGGTTCCAGGACACTTAACATCACAATGATCCTTGACCACTTTCATCACAATGCTCCATGGCACCTGTTATCTCAATGCTCCATGGCCTATGTATTCACAATGCTCCATGGCCCCTGTAATCACGGTTTTCCATGACCCCTTTCATCACAATCCTCCTTGACCACTGTCATCACAACGCCCCATGAAGCCTGTCATCACGATGCTCCAAGGCCACTATCATCACAATGCTCCATGATCCCTGTCATCCTAATGTTCCCTGCCCATGTCATCACAGTGCTCCTTGTCCCTTTTAATCACAATGCCACATACCCTTGTCATCACAATGCTCCATGGCCCCTGTAAACACAATGCTCCAGGCCCTTGCCATTACAATACTCCAGAACTCTTTTCATCATAATGCTCCATGCCCGTGTCATCACAATGTTCCAGGACACTTGTCACCACAATGTTCCATGGCCTTTGTCATCACAATGCTCCATGGCCCCTCTAATCATAGTGCTCCATGATACCTTTCATCACAATTCTAGATGACCACTGTCATCACAATGCCCCTTGACACATGTCATCATAATTGGCCAGGGCCCTTGACATCACAATGCTTGATGAACCATGTCATCACAATGTTCATGGACAATTGTCATCACAATGCTCCATGACAACTTACATCACAATGCTCCTTGACCCTTGTCATTTCATTGCTCCATGGCCCCTGTAATCACATTGCTCCATGATCCCCTTCATCACAATGCTCCATGATCCCTGTCATCACAATGCTCGAAGACCCTTGACATCACAATGCTCCATGGTCCCTATAATCACAATGCTCCATGCGCTTGTCATCACAGTGCTCCAGAATTCTTGTCATCAAAATATTCCATGGCCTTTGTCATCACAATGCTCCATGACCCCTGTCATCACAATGTTCCATGACTCTTGTCATCAAAATGCCTCATGATCCTTTTAATCACAATGCTCCATGACTCCTTTCATCACATGCTCCATGATACTTGTCATTACACTGCCCCATGACCTTTTTCATAACAATGCTCCATGATACCAGTCATCACAATGCTCCATGACCATTGTCGTCACAATGCTCCATGCCCCTTTCAACAAAATGCTCCATGACAACTGTTATCACAATGCTCCATGGCCTTTGTCATCACAATTATACATGGTCCCTGTAATCACAGTGCTCCATGACCCCTTTCATCACAATGCTCCATGACCACTGTCATCACAATGCCCCATGACCCCTGTCATTACAATGCTCCATGACCACTGTCATCACCATACCCCATGAACCCAGTCATCACAATGCTCCATAGCCCTTGTCATCACAATGCTCCATGATCCCTGTCATCACAATGTTCCATGACTCTTGTCATCAAAATGCCTCATGATCCTTTTAATCACAATGCTCCATGACTCCTTTCATCACTTGTTCCATGATACTTGTCATTGCACTGCCTTATGACCTTTTTCATAACAAGCTCCATGATACCAGTCATAACAATGCTCCATGACCATTGTTGTCACAATGCTGCATGCCCCTTTCAACACAATGCTCCATATCAAGTGTCATCAAAATGCTCCATGGCCTTTGTCATCACAATTATACATGGCTCCTGTAATCACAGTGCTCCATGACCCCTTTCATCACAATCCTCCATGGCCCCTGTCATTACAATGCTCCATGACCACTGTCATCACAATGTTCCATGATCGCTGTAATCACAATGACCCATGAGATCTTTCCTCAGAAGGCTCCAGTACGCCTGTCTTAACAATGCTCCAATGCCCGTCTCATCACAATGCTCCATGATCCCTGTCAGCACAACTTTAAATGACAATTGTCATCACAATGCTCCATGACACCTGTCATCACAAAGTTGCCTGCCCATGTCATCAAAATGCTCCATGTCCCCTGTAATCACAATGTTCTATTACACCTGTCATCACAAAGTTCCCTGCCCATGTCATCACAATGCTCCATTACCAATGTAATCAAAATGTTCGCCTGGCCTTGTCATCAAAATGCTCCATCACCCCTTTAATCACAATGCTCCATGAACCCTGTCATCACAATGTTCCATGACAGTTGTTAACACAATGCTCCATGACCCCTGTAATCACAATGCTCCATGCCCTTGTCATCACAAAACTCCAGAACTCTTGTCATCATAATGATGAATGCCCATGTCATCACAAAGCTCCATGATACTTGTCATCACAATGCTCCATGGCCTTTGTCATCACAATGTTCCATGGCCCCTGTCATCACAGTGCTCCATGATACCTTTCGTCACAATTCTAGATGACCACTGTCATCACAATGCCCCAAGACACATGTCATCACAATTAGCCATGGCCCTTGTCATCACAATGCTCCATCATCCGTGTCATCACAATGGTCCAGGACACTTGTCATCACAATGATCCATGACCACTTACATCACAATGCTCCTTGACCCTGTCATTTTATTGCTCCATGGCCTATGCATTCACAATGCTCCATGGCACCTGTAATCACATTTCTCCATGATCCTTTTCATCACAATATTCTATGACCACTCTCATCACAATACCCCATGACGCCTATCATCATAATGCTCCAAGGCCCCTCTCATCACAATGCTCCATGAACCCTGTCATCACAATGTTCCATGACACTTGTCATCCCAGTGCTCCATGATCCTTGTCATCACAATATTCACTGCCCATGTAATCACAATGCTCCTGGTCCCCTGTAATCACAATGCTCCGTACCCTTTTCATCACAATGCTCCAGAACTCTTGTCATCATAATGCTCCATGCCCGTGTCATCACAATGCTCCATGACCACTTTCATCACAATGCTCCTTGACCCCTGTCATCACAATCCTCCATGGCCTATGTATTCACAATGCTACATGGCCCCTGTAATCACATTGCTCCATGATCCATTTCATCACAATGTTCTATGGCCACTGTCATCACAATGCCACATTACACCTGTCATCACAATGCTCCATGACCCCTGTCAGCCCAATGTTCCATGACAGATGTCATAAGTATCCTCCATGGTCCCTGTATTCACAATGCTCCATTCCCTTGTCAACGCAATGCTCCAGAACTCTGGTCATCATAATGCTCGAAGAACCTTGTCATCACAACGCTCCATGACCCGTATCATCACAATGGTCCAGGACACTTGTCATCACAATGATCCATGACCACTTACATCACAATGCTCCTTGACTCCTGTCATCACAATGCTCCATAGCGTATTCATTCGAAATGCTACATGGTCCCTATAATCACATTGCTCCATGATCCATTTCGTCACAATGCTCTATGAACACTGTCATCACAATGCCACATTACACCTGTCATCACAATGCTCCATGGCCCCTGTCAGCACAATGTTCCATGACAGATGTCATCACAATGCTTTAGAACTCTTGTCTTCATAGTCCTCCATGCCCGTTTCATCACAATGCTCCATGACACTTGTCATCACAATACTCCATGGCCTTTGTCATCACAATGTTCCATGGTCCCTGTCATCACAGTGCTCCATGAATCCTTTCTTCATAATTCTAGATGACCACTGTCATCACAATTCGCCATGGCACCTGTCATCACAATGCTCCATGGCCTATGTATTCACAATTTTCCATGGCCCCTGAAATCACATTGCTCCATGATCCCTTTCATCACAATGCTGCATGCCCCCTGTCATCAAAATGCCCCGTGACACCTGTCATCACAATGCTCCATGGCCTTTATCATCACAATGCTCCATGACCCCTGTCATCACAATGCTCAATGACCCTTGTCATCACAATGCTCCATAGCCCCTGTAATCACAATGCTCCATGCCATTCTCATCACAATGCTCCAGACCTCTTGTCATCATAAGGCTCTATGCCCTTGTCCTCACAATGCTACATGACACGTGTCAGCACAATGTTCCTTGGCCTTTAACATCACAATGTTCCATGGCCCCTGTCATCCCAGTGCTCCAGTATAACTTTCATCACAATGCTAGATGACCACTGTCATCACAATGCCCAATGACACCTGTCATCATAATTCGCCATGGCCCTTGACATCACAATGCTCCATGAACCGTGTCATCACAAGATTCCAGGACACTTGTCATCACAATGATCCTTGACTTCTTTCATCACAATGCTCCATAACCACTGTCATCACAAAGTTCCATGGCCCCTGTAATCACATTGCTCCATGATCCCTTTCATCACAATGCTCCACGACCCTTCTCATCACAATGATCCCAGCCCTTGTCATCACAATGCTCCATGACCCTTCTCATCACAATGTTCCCTGCACTTTTCATCACAATGCTCCATGGACCCTGTAATCACAATGCTCCATGCCCTTGTCATCTCAATTCTCCAGAACACTTGTAATCATAATGCCCCTTGCCCATGTCATCACAATGCTCTATGACACTTGTCATCAGAATCCTCCACGGCCTTTGTCATCAAAATGCTCCAAGTCCCCTTTCATCACCGTGTTCCATGATACCTTTCATCACACAGCTAGATTACCACTGTCATCACTATGCCCCATGACACCTGGCATCACAATTCTCCATTGCCCTTTTCATCATAATCCTCCATGAAACGAGTCATCACAATGCTCCATGATCCGAGTCATCACAAGGTTCCAGGACACTTAACATCACAATGATCCTTGACCACTTTCATCACAATGCTCCATGGCACCTGTTATCTCAATGCTCCATGGCCTATGTATTCACAATGCTCCATGGCCCCTGTAATCACGGTTTTCCATGACCCCTTTCATCACAATCCTCCTTGACCACTGTCATCACAACGCCCCATGAAGCCTGTCATCACGATGCTCCAAGGCCACTATCATCACAATGCTCCATGATCCCTGTCATCCTAATGTTCCCTGCCCATGTCATCACAGTGCTCCTTGTCCCTTTTAATCACAATGCCACATACCCTTGTCATCACAATGCTCCATGGCCCCTGTAAACACAATGCTCCAGGCCCTTGCCATTACAATACTCCAGAACTCTTTTCATCATAATGCTCCATGCCCGTGTCATCACAATGTTCCTGGACACTTGTCACCACAATGTTCCATGGCCTTTGTCATCACAATGCTCCATGGCCCCTCTAATCATAGTGCTCCATGATACCTTTCATCACAATTCTAGATGACCACTGTCATCACAATGCCCCTTGACACATGTCATCATAATTGGCCAGGGCCCTTGACATCACAATGCTTGATGAACCATGTCATCACAATGTTCATGGACAATTGTCATCACAATGCTTCATGACAACTTACATCACAATGCTCCTTGACCCTTGTCATTTCATTGCTCCATGGCCCCTGTAATCACATTGCTCCATGATCCCCTTCATCACAATGCTCCATGATCCCTGTCATCACAATGCTCCATGGCCTATGTATTCACAATTTTCCATGGCCCCTGAAATCACATTGCTCCATGATCCCTTTCATCACAATGCTGCATGCCCCCTGTCATCAAAATGCCCCGTGACACCTGTCATCACAATGCTCCATGGCCTTTATCATCACAATGCTCCATGACCCCTGTCATCACAATGCTCAATGACCCTTGTCATCACAATGCTCCATAGCCCCTGTAATCACAATGCTCCATGCCATTCTCATCACAATGCTCCAGACCTCTTGTCATCATAAGGCTCTATGCCCTTGTCCTCACAATGCTACATGACACGTGTCAGCACAATGTTCCTTGGCCTTTAACATCACAATGTTCCATGGCCCCTGTCATCCCAGTGCTCCAGTATAACTTTCATCACAATGCTAGATGACCACTGTCATCACAATGCCCAATGACACCTGTCATCATAATTCGCCATGGCCCTTGACATCACAATGCTCCATGAACCGTGTCATCACAAGATTCCAGGACACTTGTCATCACAATGATCCTTGACTTCTTTCATCACAATGCTCCATAACCATTGTCATCACAAAGTTCCATGGCCCCTGTAATCACATTGCTCCATGATCCCTTTCATCACAATGCTCCACGACCCTTCTCATCACAATGATCCCAGCCCTTGTCATCACAATGCTCCATGACCCTTCTCATCACAATGTTCCCTGCACTTTTCATCACAATGCTCCATGGACCCTGTAATCACAATGCTCCATGCCCTTGTCATCACAATTCTCCAGAACACTTGTAATCATAATGCCCCTTGCCCATGTCATCACAATGCTCTATGACACTTGTCATCAGAATCCTCCACGGCCTTTGTCATCAAAATGCTCCAAGTCCCCTTTCATCACCGTGTTCCATGATACCTTTCATCACACAGCTAGATTACCACTGTCATCACTATGCCCCATGACACCTGGCATCACAATTCTCCATTGCCCTTTTCATCATAATCCTCCATGAAACGAGTCATCACAATGCTCCATGATCCGAGTCATCACAAGGTTCCAGGACACTTAACATCACAATGATCCTTGACCACTTTCATCACAATGCTCCATGGCACCTGTTATCTCAATGCTCCATGGCCTATGTATTCACAATGCTCCATGGCCCCTGTAATCACGGTTTTCCATGACCCCTTTCATCACAATCCTCCTTGACCACTGTCATCACAACGCCCCATGAAGCCTGTCATCACGATGCTCCAAGGCCACTATCATCACAATGCTCCATGATCCCTGTCATCCTAATGTTCCCTGCCCATGTCATCACAGTGCTCCTTGTCCCTTTTAATCACAATGCCACATACCCTTGTCATCACAATGCTCCATGGCCCCTGTAAACACAATGCTCCAGGCCCTTGCCATTACAATACTCCAGAACTCTTTTCATCATAATGCTCCATGCCCGTGTCATCACAATGTTCCAGGACACTTGTCACCACAATGTTCCATGGCCTTTGTCATCACAATGCTCCATGGCCCCTCTAATCATAGTGCTCCATGATACCTTTCATCACAATTCTAGATGACCACTGTCATCACAATGCCCCTTGACACATGTCATCATAATTGGCCAGGGCCCTTGACATCACAATGCTTGATGAACCATGTCATCACAATGTTCATGGACAATTGTCATCACAATGCTCCATGACAACTTACATCACAATGCTCCTTGACCCTTGTCATTTCATTGCTCCATGGCCCCTGTAATCACATTGCTCCATGATCCCCTTCATCACAATGCTCCATGATCCCTGTCATCACAATGCTCGAAGACCCTTGACATCACAATGCTCCATGGTCCCTATAATCACAATGCTCCATGCGCTTGTCATCACAGTGCTCCAGAATTCTTGTCATCAAAATATTCCATGGCCTTTGTCATCACAATGCTCCATGACCCCTGTCATCACAATGTTCCATGACTCTTGTCATCAAAATGCCTCATGATGCTTTTAATCACAATGCTCCATGATACTTGTCATTACACTGCCCCATGACCTTTTTCATAACAATGCTCCATGATACCAGTCATCACAATGCTCCATGACCATTGTCGTCACAATGCTCCATGCCCCTTTCAACAAAATGCTCCATGACAACTGTTATCACAATGCTCCATGGCCTTTGTCATCACAATTATACATGGTCCCTGTAATCACAGTGCTCCATGACCCCTTTCATCACAATGCTCCATGACCACTGTCATCACAATGCCCCATGACCCCTGTCATTACAATGCTCCATGACCACTGTCATCACCATACCCCATGAACCCAGTCATCACAATGCTCCATAGCCCTTGTCATCACAATGCTCCATGATCCCTGTCATCACAATGTTCCATGACTCTTGTCATCAAAATGCCTCATGATCCTTTTAATCACAATGCTCCATGACTCCTTTCATCACTTGTTCCATGATACTTGTCATTGCACTGCCTTATGACCTTTTTCATAACAAGCTCCATGATACCAGTCATAACAATGCTCCATGACCATTGTTGTCACAATGCTCCATGCCCCTTTCAACACAATGCTCCATATCAAGTGTCATCAAAATGCTCCATGGCCTTTGTCATCACAATTATACATGGCCCCTGTAATCACAGTGCTCCATGACCCCTTTCATCACAATCCTCCATGACCACTGTCATCACAATGCCCCATGAACCCTGTCATCACAATTCTCCATGGCCCCTGTCATTACAATGCTCCATGACCACTGTCATCACAATGTTCCATGATCGCTGTAATCACAATGACCCATGAGATCTTTCCTCAGAAGGCTCCAGTACGCCTGTCTTAACAATGCTCCAATGCCCGTCTCATCACAATGCTCCATGATCCCTGTCAGCACAACTTTAAATGACAATTGTCATCACAATGCTCCATGACACCTGTCATCACAAAGTTGCCTGCCCATGTCATCAAAATGCTCCATGTCCCCTGTAATCACAATGTTCTATTACACCTGTCATCACAAAGTTCCCTGCCCATGTCATCACAATGCTCCATTACCAATGTAATCAAAATGTTCGCCTGCCCTTGTCATCAAAATGCTCCATCACCCCTTTAATCACAATGCTCCATGAACCCTGTCATCACAATGTTCCATGACAGTTGTTAACACAATGCTCCATGACCCCTGTAATCACAATGCTCCATGCCCTTGTCATCACAAAACTCCAGAACTCTTGTCATCATAATGATGAATGCCCATGTCATCACAAAGCTCCATGATACTTGTCATCACAATGCTCCATGGCCTTTGTCATCACAATGTTCCATGGCCCCTGTCATCACAGTGCTCCATGATACCTTTCGTCACAATTCTAGATGACCACTGTCATCACAATGCCCCAAGACACATGTCATCACAATTAGCCATGGCCCTTGTCATCACAATGCTCCATCATCCGTGTCATCACAATGGTCCAGGACACTTGTCATCACAATGATCCATGACCACTTACATCACAATGCTCCTTGACCCTGTCATTTTATTGCTCCATGGCCTATGCATTCACAATGCTCCATGGCACCTGTAATCACATTTCTCCATGATCCTTTTCATCACAATATTCTATGACCACTCTCATCACAATACCCCATGACGCCTATCATCATAATGCTCCAAGGCCCCTCTCATCACAATGCTCCATGAACCCTGTCATCACAATGTTCCATGACACTTGTCATCCCAGTGCTCCATGATCCTTGTCATCACAATATTCACTGCCCATGTAATCACAATGCTCCTGGTCCCCTGTAATCACAATGCTCCGTACCCTTTTCATCACAATGCTCCAGAACTCTTGTCATCATAATGCTCCATGCCCGTGTCATCACAATGCTCCATGACCACTTTCATCACAATGCTCCTTGACCCCTGTCATCACAATCCTCCATGGCCTATGTATTCACAATGCTACATGGCCCCTGTAATCACATTGCTCCATGATCCATTTCATCACAATGTTCTATGGCCACTGTCATCACAATGCCACATTACACCTGTCATCACAATGCTCCATGACCCCTGTCAGCCCAATGTTCCATGACAGATGTCATAAGTATCCTCCATGGTCCCTGTATTCACAATGCTCCATTCCCTTGTCAACGCAATGCTCCAGAACTCTGGTCATCATAATGCTCGAAGAACCTTGTCATCACAACGCTCCATGACCCGTATCATCACAATGGTCCAGGACACTTGTCATCACAATGATCCATGACCACTTACATCACAATGCTCCTTGACTCCTGTCATCACAATGCTCCATAGCGTATTCATTCGAAATGCTACATGGTCCCTATAATCACATTGCTCCATGATCCATTTCGTCACAATGCTCTATGAACACTGTCATCACAATGCCACATTACACCTGTCATCACAATGCTCCATGGCCCCTGTCAGCACAATGTTCCATGACAGATGTCATCACAATGCTTTAGAACTCTTGTCTTCATAGTCCTCCATGCCCGTTTCATCACAATGCTCCATGACACTTGTCATCACAATACTCCATGGCCTTTGTCATCACAATGTTCCATGGTCCCTGTCATCACAGTGCTCCATGAATCCTTTCTTCATAATTCTAGATGACCACTGTCATCACAATTCGCCATGGCACCTGTCATCACAATGCTCCATGGCCTATGTATTCACAATTTTCCATGGCCCCTGAAATCACATTGCTCCATGATCCCTTTCATCACAATGCTGCATGCCCCCTGTCATCAAAATGCCCCGTGACACCTGTCATCACAATGCTCCATGGCCTTTATCATCACAATGCTCCATGACCCCTGTCATCACAATGCTCAATGACCCTTGTCATCACAATGCTCCATAGCCCCTGTAATCACAATGCTCCATGCCATTCTCATCACAATGCTCCAGACCTCTTGTCATCATAAGGCTCTATGCCCTTGTCCTCACAATGCTACATGACACGTGTCAGCACAATGTTCCTTGGCCTTTAACATCACAATGTTCCATGGCCCCTGTCATCCCAGTGCTCCAGTATAACTTTCATCACAATGCTAGATGACCACTGTCATCACAATGCCCAATGACACCTGTCATCATAATTCGCCATGGCCCTTGACATCACAATGCTCCATGAACCGTGTCATCACAAGATTCCAGGACACTTGTCATCACAATGATCCTTGACTTCTTTCATCACAATGCTCCATAACCATTGTCATCACAAAGTTCCATGGCCCCTGTAATCACATTGCTCCATGATCCCTTTCATCACAATGCTCCACGACCCTTCTCATCACAATGATCCCAGCCCTTGTCATCACAATGCTCCATGACCCTTCTCATCACAATGTTCCCTGCACTTTTCATCACAATGCTCCATGGACCCTGTAATCACAATGCTCCATGCCCTTGTCATCACAATTCTCCAGAACACTTGTAATCATAATGCCCCTTGCCCATGTCATCACAATGCTCTATGACACTTGTCATCAGAATCCTCCACGGCCTTTGTCATCAAAATGCTCCAAGTCCCCTTTCATCACCGTGTTCCATGATACCTTTCATCACACAGCTAGATTACCACTGTCATCACTATGCCCCATGACACCTGGCATCACAATTCTCCATTGCCCTTTTCATCATAATCCTCCATGAAACGAGTCATCACAATGCTCCATGATCCGAGTCATCACAAGGTTCCAGGACACTTAACATCACAATGATCCTTGACCACTTTCATCACAATGCTCCATGGCACCTGTTATCTCAATGCTCCATGGCCTATGTATTCACAATGCTCCATGGCCCCTGTAATCACGGTTTTCCATGACCCCTTTCATCACAATCCTCCTTGACCACTGTCATCACAACGCCCCATGAAGCCTGTCATCACGATGCTCCAAGGCCACTATCATCACAATGCTCCATGATCCCTGTCATCCTAATGTTCCCTGCCCATGTCATCACAGTGCTCCTTGTCCCTTTTAATCACAATGCCACATACCCTTGTCATCACAATGCTCCATGGCCCCTGTAAACACAATGCTCCAGGCCCTTGCCATTACAATACTCCAGAACTCTTTTCATCATAATGCTCCATGCCCGTGTCATCACAATGTTCCAGGACACTTGTCACCACAATGTTCCATGGCCTTTGTCATCACAATGCTCCATGGCCCCTCTAATCATAGTGCTCCATGATACCTTTCATCACAATTCTAGATGACCACTGTCATCACAATGCCCCTTGACACATGTCATCATAATTGGCCAGGGCCCTTGACATCACAATGCTTGATGAACCATGTCATCACAATGTTCATGGACAATTGTCATCACAATGCTCCATGACAACTTACATCACAATGCTCCTTGACCCTTGTCATTTCATTGCTCCATGGCCCCTGTAATCACATTGCTCCATGATCCCCTTCATCACAATGCTCCATGATCCCTGTCATCACAATGCTCGAAGACCCTTGACATCACAATGCTCCATGGTCCCTATAATCACAATGCTCCATGCGCTTGTCATCACAGTGCTCCAGAATTCTTGTCATCAAAATATTGCATGGCCTTTGTCATCACAATGCTCCATGACCCCTGTCATCACAATGTTCCATGACTCTTGTCATCAAAATGCCTCATGATGCTTTTAATCACAATGCTCCATGATACTTGTCATTACACTGCCCCATGACCTTTTTCATAACAATGCTCCATGATACCAGTCATCACAATGCTCCATGACCATTGTCGTCACAATGCTCCATGCCCCTTTCAACAAAATGCTCCATGACAACTGTTATCACAATGCTCCATGGCCTTTGTCATCACAATTATACATGGTCCCTGTAATCACAGTGCTCCATGACCCCTTTCATCACAATGCTCCATGACCACTGTCATCACAATGCCCCATGACCCCTGTCATTACAATGCTCCATGACCACTGTCATCACCATACCCCATGAACCCAGTCATCACAATGCTCCATAGCCCTTGTCATCACAATGCTCCATGATCCCTGTCATCACAATGTTCCATGACTCTTGTCATCAAAATGCCTCATGATCCTTTTAATCACAATGCTCCATGACTCCTTTCATCACTTGTTCCATGATACTTGTCATTGCACTGCCTTATGACCTTTTTCATAACAAGCTCCATGATACCAGTCATAACAATGCTCCATGACCATTGTTGTCACAATGCTCCATGCCCCTTTCAACACAATGCTCCATATCAAGTGTCATCAAAATGCTCCATGGCCTTTGTCATCACAATTATACATGGCCCCTGTAATCACAGTGCTCCATGACCCCTTTCATCACAATCCTCCATGACCACTGTCATCACAATGCCCCATGAACCCTGTCATCACAATTCTCCATGGCCCCTGTCATTACAATGCTCCATGACCACTGTCATCACAATGTTCCATGATCGCTGTAATCACAATGACCCATGAGATCTTTCCTCAGAAGGCTCCAGTACGCCTGTCTTAACAATGCTCCAATGCCCGTCTCATCACAATGCTCCATGATCCCTGTCAGCACAACTTTAAATGACAATTGTCATCACAATGCTCCATGACACCTGTCATCACAAAGTTGCCTGCCCATGTCATCAAAATGCTCCATGTCCCCTGTAATCACAATGTTCTATTACACCTGTCATCACAAAGTTCCCTGCCCATGTCATCACAATGCTCCATTACCAATGTAATCAAAATGTTCGCCTGGCCTTGTCATCAAAATGCTCCATCACCCCTTTAATCACAATGCTCCATGAACCCTGTCATCACAATGTTCCATGACAGTTGTTAACACAATGCTCCATGACCCCTGTAATCACAATGCTCCATGCCCTTGTCATCACAAAACTCCAGAACTCTTGTCATCATAATGATGAATGCCCATGTCATCACAAAGCTCCATGATACTTGTCATCACAATGCTCCATGGCCTTTGTCATCACAATGTTCCATGGCCCCTGTCATCACAGTGCTCCATGATACCTTTCGTCACAATTCTAGATGACCACTGTCATCACAATGCCCCAAGACACATGTCATCACAATTAGCCATGGCCCTTGTCATCACAATGCTCCATCATCCGTGTCATCACAATGGTCCAGGACACTTGTCATCACAATGATCCATGACCACTTACATCACAATGCTCCTTGACCCTGTCATTTTATTGCTCCATGGCCTATGCATTCACAATGCTCCATGGCACCTGTAATCACATTTCTCCATGATCCTTTTCATCACAATATTCTATGACCACTCTCATCACAATACCCCATGACGCCTATCATCATAATGCTCCAAGGCCCCTCTCATCACAATGCTCCATGAACCCTGTCATCACAATGTTCCATGACACTTGTCATCCCAGTGCTCCATGATCCTTGTCATCACAATATTCACTGCCCATGTAATCACAATGCTCCTGGTCCCCTGTAATCACAATGCTCCGTACCCTTTTCATCACAATGCTCCAGAACTCTTGTCATCATAATGCTCCATGCCCGTGTCATCACAATGCTCCATGACCACTTTCATCACAATGCTCCTTGACCCCTGTCATCACAATCCTCCATGGCCTATGTATTCACAATGCTACATGGCCCCTGTAATCACATTGCTCCATGATCCATTTCATCACAATGTTCTATGGCCACTGTCATCACAATGCCACATTACACCTGTCATCACAATGCTCCATGACCCCTGTCAGCCCAATGTTCCATGACAGATGTCATAAGTATCCTCCATGGTCCCTGTATTCACAATGCTCCATTCCCTTGTCAACGCAATGCTCCAGAACTCTGGTCATCATAATGCTCGAAGAACCTTGTCATCACAACGCTCCATGACCCGTATCATCACAATGGTCCAGGACACTTGTCATCACAATGATCCATGACCACTTACATCACAATGCTCCTTGACTCCTGTCATCACAATGCTCCATAGCGTATTCATTCGAAATGCTACATGGTCCCTATAATCACATTGCTCCATGATCCATTTCGTCACAATGCTCTATGAACACTGTCATCACAATGCCACATTACACCTGTCATCACAATGCTCCATGGCCCCTGTCAGCACAATGTTCCATGACAGATGTCATCACAATGCTTTAGAACTCTTGTCTTCATAGTCCTCCATGCCCGTTTCATCACAATGCTCCATGACACTTGTCATCACAATACTCCATGGCCTTTGTCATCACAATGTTCCATGGTCCCTGTCATCACAGTGCTCCATGAATCCTTTCTTCATAATTCTAGATGACCACTGTCATCACAATTCGCCATGGCACCTGTCATCACAATGCTCCATGGCCTATGTATTCACAATTTTCCATGGCCCCTGAAATCACATTGCTCCATGATCCCTTTCATCACAATGCTGCATGCCCCCTGTCATCAAAATGCCCCGTGACACCTGTCATCACAATGCTCCATGGCCTTTATCATCACAATGCTCCATGACCCCTGTCATCACAATGCTCAATGACCCTTGTCATCACAATGCTCCATAGCCCCTGTAATCACAATGCTCCATGCCATTCTCATCACAATGCTCCAGACCTCTTGTCATCATAAGGCTCTATGCCCTTGTCCTCACAATGCTACATGACACGTGTCAGCACAATGTTCCTTGGCCTTTAACATCACAATGTTCCATGGCCCCTGTCATCCCAGTGCTCCAGTATAACTTTCATCACAATGCTAGATGACCACTGTCATCACAATGCCCAATGACACCTGTCATCATAATTCGCCATGGCCCTTGACATCACAATGCTCCATGAACCGTGTCATCACAAGATTCCAGGACACTTGTCATCACAATGATCCTTGACTTCTTTCATCACAATGCTCCATAACCATTGTCATCACAAAGTTCCATGGCCCCTGTAATCACATTGCTCCATGATCCCTTTCATCACAATGCTCCACGACCCTTCTCATCACAATGATCCCAGCCCTTGTCATCACAATGCTCCATGACCCTTCTCATCACAATGTTCCCTGCACTTTTCATCACAATGCTCCATGGACCCTGTAATCACAATGCTCCATGCCCTTGTCATCACAATTCTCCAGAACACTTGTAATCATAATGCCCCTTGCCCATGTCATCACAATGCTCTATGACACTTGTCATCAGAATCCTCCACGGCCTTTGTCATCAAAATGCTCCAAGTCCCCTTTCATCACCGTGTTCCATGATACCTTTCATCACACAGCTAGATTACCACTGTCATCACTATGCCCCATGACACCTGGCATCACAATTCTCCATTGCCCTTTTCATCATAATCCTCCATGAAACGAGTCATCACAATGCTCCATGATCCGAGTCATCACAAGGTTCCAGGACACTTAACATCACAATGATCCTTGACCACTTTCATCACAATGCTCCATGGCACCTGTTATCTCAATGCTCCATGGCCTATGTATTCACAATGCTCCATGGCCCCTGTAATCACGGTTTTCCATGACCCCTTTCATCACAATCCTCCTTGACCACTGTCATCACAACGCCCCATGAAGCCTGTCATCACGATGCTCCAAGGCCACTATCATCACAATGCTCCATGATCCCTGTCATCCTAATGTTCCCTGCCCATGTCATCACAGTGCTCCTTGTCCCTTTTAATCACAATGCCACATACCCTTGTCATCACAATGCTCCATGGCCCCTGTAAACACAATGCTCCAGGCCCTTGCCATTACAATACTCCAGAACTCTTTTCATCATAATGCTCCATGCCCGTGTCATCACAATGTTCCTGGACACTTGTCACCACAATGTTCCATGGCCTTTGTCATCACAATGCTCCATGGCCCCTCTAATCATAGTGCTCCATGATACCTTTCATCACAATTCTAGATGACCACTGTCATCACAATGCCCCTTGACACATGTCATCATAATTGGCCAGGGCCCTTGACATCACAATGCTTGATGAACCATGTCATCACAATGTTCATGGACAATTGTCATCACAATGCTCCATGACAACTTACATCACAATGCTCCTTGACCCTTGTCATTTCATTGCTCCATGGCCCCTGTAATCACATTGCTCCATGATCCCCTTCATCACAATGCTCCATGATCCCTGTCATCACAATGCTCGAAGACCCTTGACATCACAATGCTCCATGGTCCCTATAATCACAATGCTCCATGCGCTTGTCATCACAGTGCTCCAGAATTCTTGTCATCAAAATATTCCATGGCCTTTGTCATCACAATGCTCCATGACCCCTGTCATCACAATGTTCCATGACTCTTGTCATCAAAATGCCTCATGATCCTTTTAATCACAATGCTCCATGACTCCTTTCATCACATGCTCCATGATACTTGTCATTACACTGCCCCATGACCTTTTTCATAACAATGCTCCATGATACCAGTCATCACAATGCTCCATGACCATTGTCGTCACAATGCTCCATGCCCCTTTCAACAAAATGCTCCATGACAACTGTTATCACAATGCTCCATGGCCTTTGTCATCACAATTATACATGGTCCCTGTAATCACAGTGCTCCATGACCCCTTTCATCACAATGCTCCATGACCACTGTCATCACAATGCCCCATGACCCCTGTCATTACAATGCTCCATGACCACTGTCATCACCATACCCCATGAACCCAGTCATCACAATGCTCCATAGCCCTTGTCATCACAATGCTCCATGATCCCTGTCATCACAATGTTCCATGACTCTTGTCATCAAAATGCCTCATGATCCTTTTAATCACAATGCTCCATGACTCCTTTCATCACTTGTTCCATGATACTTGTCATTGCGCTGCCTTATGACCTTTTTCATAACAAGCTCCATGATACCAGTCATAACAATGCTCCATGACCATTGTTGTCACAATGCTCCATGCCCCTTTCAACACAATGCTCCATATCAAGTGTCATCAAAATGCTCCATGGCCTTTGTCATCACAATTATACATGGCCCCTGTAATCACAGTGCTCCATGACCCCTTTCATCACAATCCTCCATGACCACTGTCATCACAATGCCCCATGAACCCTGTCATCACAATTCTCCATGGCCCCTGTCATTACAATGCTCCATGACCACTGTCATCACAATGTTCCATGATCGCTGTAATCACAATGACCCATGAGATCTTTCCTCAGAAGGCTCCAGTACGCCTGTCTTAACAATGCTCCAATGCCCGTCTCATCACAATGCTCCATGATCCCTGTCAGCACAACTTTAAATGACAATTGTCATCACAATGCTCCATGACACCTGTCATCACAAAGTTGCCTGCCCATGTCATCAAAATGCTCCATGTCCCCTGTAATCACAATGTTCTATTACACCTGTCATCACAAAGTTCCCTGCCCATGTCATCACAATGCTCCATTACCAATGTAATCAAAATGTTCGCCTGGCCTTGTCATCAAAATGCTCCATCACCCCTTTAATCACAATGCTCCATGAACCCTGTCATCACAATGTTCCATGACAGTTGTTAACACAAGGCTCCATGACCCCTGTAATCACAATGCTTCATGCCCTTGTCATCACAAAACTCCAGAACTCTTGTCATCATAATGATGAATGCCCATGTCATCACAAAGCTCCATGATACTTGTCATCACAATGCTCCATGGCCTTTGTCATCACAATGTTCCATGGCCCCTGTCATCACAGTGCTCCATGATACCTTTCGTCACAATTCTAGATGACCACTGTCATCACAATGCCCCAAGACACATGTCATCACAATTAGCCATGGCCCTTGTCATCACAATGCTCCATCATCCGTGTCATCACAATGGTCCAGGACACTTGTCATCACAATGATCCATGACCACTTACATCACAATGCTCCTTGACCCTGTCATTTTATTGCTCCTTGGCCTATGCATTCACAATGCTCCATGGCACCTGTAATCACATTTCTCCATGATCCTTTTCATCACAATATTCTATGACCACTCTCATCACAATACCCCATGACGCCTATCATCATAATGCTCCAAGGCCCCTCTCATCACAATGCTCCATGAACCCTGTCATCACAATGTTCCATGACACTTGTCATCCCAGTGCTCCATGATCCTTGTCATCACAATATTCACTGCCCATGTAATCACAATGCTCCTGGTCCCCTGTAATCACAATGCTCCGTACCCTTTTCATCACAATGCTCCAGAACTCTTGTCATCATAATGCTCCATGCCCGTGTCATCACAATGCTCCATGACCACTTTCATCACAATGCTCCTTGACCCCTGTCATCACAATCCTCCATGGCCTATGTATTCACAATGCTACATGGCCCCTGTAATCACATTGCTCCATGATCCATTTCATCACAATGTTCTATGGCCACTGTCATCACAATGCCACATTACACCTGTCATCACAATGCTCCATGACCCCTGTCAGCCCAATGTTCCATGACAGATGTCATAAGTATCCTCCATGGTCCCTGTATTCAAAATGCTCCATTCCCTTGTCAACGCAATGCTCCAGAACTCTGGTCATCATAATGCTCGAAGAACCTTGTCATCACAACGCTCCATGACCCGTATCATCACAATGGTCCAGGACACTTGTCATCACAATGATCCATGACCACTTACATCACAATGCTCCTTGACTCCTGTCATCACAATGCTCCATAGCGTATTCATTCGAAATGCTACATGGTCCCTATAATCACATTGCTCCATGATCCATTTCGTCACAATGCTCTATGAACACTGTCATCACAATGCCACATTATACCTGTCATCACAATGCTCCATGGCCCCTGTCAGCACAATGTTCCATGACAGATGTCATCACAATGCTTTAGAACTCTTGTCTTCATAGTCCTCCATGCCCGTTTCATCACAATGCTCCATGACACTTGTCATCACAATACTCCATGGCCTTTGTCATCACAATGTTCCATGGTCCCTGTCATCACAGTGCTCCATGAATCCTTTCTTCATAATTCTAGATGACCACTGTCATCACAATTCGCCATGGCACCTGTCATCACAATGCTCCATGGCCTATGTATTCACAATTTTCCATGGCCCCTGAAATCACATTGCTCCATGATCCCTTTCATCACAATGCTGCATGCCCCCTGTCATCAAAATGCCCCGTGACACCTGTCATCACAATGCTCCATGGCCTTTATCATCACAATGCTCCATGACCCCTGTCATCACAATGCTCAATGACCCTTGTCATCACAATGCTCCATAGCCCCTGTAATCACAATGCTCCATGCCATTCTCATCACAATGCTCCAGACCTCTTGTCATCATAAGGCTCTATGCCCTTGTCCTCACAATGCTACATGACACGTGTCAGCACAATGTTCCTTGGCCTTTAACATCACAATGTTCCATGGCCCCTGTCATCCCAGTGCTCCAGTATAACTTTCATCACAATGCTAGATGACCACTGTCATCACAATGCCCAATGACACCTGTCATCATAATTCGCCATGGCCCTTGACATCACAATGCTCCATGAACCGTGTCATCACAAGATTCCAGGACACTTGTCATCACAATGATCCTTGACTTCTTTCATCACAATGCTCCATAACCATTGTCATCACAAAGTTCCATGGCCCCTGTAATCACATTGCTCCATGATCCCTTTCATCACAATGCTCCACGACCCTTCTCATCACAATGATCCCAGCCCTTGTCATCACAATGCTCCATGACCCTTCTCATCACAATGTTCCCTGCACTTTTCATCACAATGCTCCATGGACCCTGTAATCACAATGCTCCATGCCCTTGTCATCACAATTCTCCAGAACACTTGTAATCATAATGCCCCTTGCCCATGTCATCACAATGCTCTATGACACTTGTCATCAGAATCCTCCACGGCCTTTGTCATCAAAATGCTCCAAGTCCCCTTTCATCACCGTGTTCCATGATACCTTTCATCACACAGCTAGATTACCACTGTCATCACTATGCCCCATGACACCTGGCATCACAATTCTCCATTGCCCTTTTCATCATAATCCTCCATGAAACGAGTCATCACAATGCTCCATGATCCGAGTCATCACAAGGTTCCAGGACACTTAACATCACAATGATCCTTGACCACTTTCATCACAATGCTCCATGGCACCTGTTATCTCAATGCTCCATGGCCTATGTATTCACAATGCTCCATGGCCCCTGTAATCACGGTTTTCCATGACCCCTTTCATCACAATCCTCCTTGACCACTGTCATCACAACGCCCCATGAAGCCTGTCATCACGATGCTCCAAGGCCACTATCATCACAATGCTCCATGATCCCTGTCATCCTAATGTTCCCTGCCCATGTCATCACAGTGCTCCTTGTCCCTTTTAATCACAATGCCACATACCCTTGTCATCACAATGCTCCATGGCCCCTGTAAACACAATGCTCCAGGCCCTTGCCATTACAATACTCCAGAACTCTTTTCATCATAATGCTCCATGCCCGTGTCATCACAATGTTCCTGGACACTTGTCACCACAATGTTCCATGGCCTTTGTCATCACAATGCTCCATGGCCCCTCTAATCATAGTGCTCCATGATACCTTTCATCACAATTCTAGATGACCACTGTCATCACAATGCCCCTTGACACATGTCATCATAATTGGCCAGGGCCCTTGACATCACAATGCTTGATGAACCATGTCATCACAATGTTCATGGACAATTGTCATCACAATGCTCCATGACAACTTACATCACAATGCTCCTTGACCCTTGTCATTTCATTGCTCCATGGCCCCTGTAATCACATTGCTCCATGATCCCCTTCATCACAATGCTCCATGATCCCTGTCATCACAATGCTCGAAGACCCTTGACATCACAATGCTCCATGGTCCCTATAATCACAATGCTCCATGCGCTTGTCATCACAGTGCTCCAGAATTCTTGTCATCAAAATATTCCATGGCCTTTGTCATCACAATGCTCCATGACCCCTGTCATCACAATGTTCCATGACTCTTGTCATCAAAATGCCTCATGATCCTTTTAATCACAATGCTCCATGATACTTGTCATTACACTGCCCCATGACCTTTTTCATAACAATGCTCCATGATACCAGTCATCACAATGCTCCATGACCATTGTCGTCACAATGCTCCATGCCCCTTTCAACAAAATGCTCCATGACAACTGTTATCACAATGCTCCATGGCCTTTGTCATCACAATTATACATGGTCCCTGTAATCACAGTGCTCCATGACCCCTTTCATCACAATGCTCCATGACCACTGTCATCACAATGCCCCATGACCCCTGTCATTACAATGCTCCATGACCACTGTCATCACCATACCCCATGAACCCAGTCATCACAATGCTCCATAGCCCTTGTCATCACAATGCTCCATGATCCCTGTCATCACAATGTTCCATGACTCTTGTCATCAAAATGCCTCATGATCCTTTTAATCACAATGCTCCATGACTCCTTTCATCACTTGTTCCATGATACTTGTCATTGCACTGCCTTATGACCTTTTTCATAACAAGCTCCATGATACCAGTCATAACAATGCTCCATGACCATTGTTGTCACAATGCTCCATGCCCCTTTCAACACAATGCTCCATATCAAGTGTCATCAAAATGCTCCATGGCCTTTGTCATCACAATTATACATGGCCCCTGTAATCACAGTGCTCCATGACCCCTTTCATCACAATCCTCCATGACCACTGTCATCACAATGCCCCATGAACCCTGTCATCACAATTCTCCATGGCCCCTGTCATTACAATGCTCCATGACCACTGTCATCACAATGTTCCATGATCGCTGTAATCACAATGACCCATGAGATCTTTCCTCAGAAGGCTCCAGTACGCCTGTCTTAACAATGCTCCAATGCCCGTCTCATCACAATGCTCCATGATCCCTGTCAGCACAACTTTAAATGACAATTGTCATCACAATGCTCCATGACACCTGTCATCACAAAGTTGCCTGCCCATGTCATCAAAATGCTCCATGTCCCCTGTAATCACAATGTTCTATTACACCTGTCATCACAAAGTTCCCTGCCCATGTCATCACAATGCTCCATTACCAATGTAATCAAAATGTTCGCCTGCCCTTGTCATCAAAATGCTCCATCACCCCTTTAATCACAATGCTCCATGAACCCTGTCATCACAATGTTCCATGACAGTTGTTAACACAATGCTCCATGACCCCTGTAATCACAATGCTCCATGCCCTTGTCATCACAAAACTCCAGAACTCTTGTCATCATAATGATGAATGCCCATGTCATCACAAAGCTCCATGATACTTGTCATCACAATGCTCCATGGCCTTTGTCATCACAATGTTCCATGGCCCCTGTCATCACAGTGCTCCATGATACCTTTCGTCACAATTCTAGATGACCACTGTCATCACAATGCCCCAAGACACATGTCATCACAATTAGCCATGGCCCTTGTCATCACAATGCTCCATCATCCGTGTCATCACAATGGTCCAGGACACTTGTCATCACAATGATCCATGACCACTTACATCACAATGCTCCTTGACCCTGTCATTTTATTGCTCCATGGCCTATGCATTCACAATGCTCCATGGCACCTGTAATCACATTTCTCCATGATCCTTTTCATCACAATATTCTATGACCACTCTCATCACAATACCCCATGATGCCTATCATCATAATGCTCCAAGGCCCCTCTCATCACAATGCTCCATGAACCCTGTCATCACAATGTTCCATGACACTTGTCATCCCAGTGCTCCATGATCCTTGTCATCACAATATTCACTGCCCATGTAATCACAATGCTCCTGGTCCCCTGTAATCACAATGCTCCGTACCCTTTTCATCACAATGCTCCAGAACTCTTGTCATCATAATGCTCCATGCCCGTGTCATCACAATGCTCCATGACCACTTTCATCACAATGCTCCTTGACCCCTGTCATCACAATCCTCCATGGCCTATGTATTCACAATGCTACATGGCCCCTGTAATCACATTGCTCCATGATCCATTTCATCACAATGTTCTATGGCCACTGTCATCACAATGCCACATTACACCTGTCATCACAATGCTCCATGACCCCTGTCAGCCCAATGTTCCATGACAGATGTCATAAGTATCCTCCATGGTCCCTGTATTCACAATGCTCCATTCCCTTGTCAACGCAATGCTCCAGAACTCTGGTCATCATAATGCTCGAAGAACCTTGTCATCACAACGCTCCATGACCCGTATCATCACAATGGTCCAGGACACTTGTCATCACAATGATCCATGACCACTTACATCACAATGCTCCTTGACTCCTGTCATCACAATGCTCCATAGCGTATTCATTCGAAATGCTACATGGTCCCTATAATCACATTGCTCCATGATCCATTTCGTCACAATGCTCTATGAACACTGTCATCACAATGCCACATTATACCTGTCATCACAATGCTCCATGGCCCCTGTCAGCACAATGTTCCATGACAGATGTCATCACAATGCTTTAGAACTCTTGTCTTCATAGTCCTCCATGCCCGTTTCATCACAATGCTCCATGACACTTGTCATCACAATACTCCATGGCCTTTGTCATCACAATGTTCCATGGTCCCTGTCATCACAGTGCTCCATGAATCCTTTCTTCATAATTCTAGATGACCACTGTCATCACAATTCGCCATGGCACCGGTCATCACAATGCTCCATGGCCTATGTATTCACAATTTTCCATGGCCCCTGAAATCACATTGCTCCATGATCCCTTTCATCACAATGCTGCATGCCCCCTGTCATCAAAATGCCCCGTGACACCTGTCATCACAATGCTCCATGGCCTTTATCATCACAATGCTCCATGACCCCTGTCATCACAATGCTCAATGACCCTTGTCATCACAATGCTCCATAGCCCCTGTAATCACAATGCTCCATGCCATTCTCATCACAATGCTCCAGACCTCTTGTCATCATAAGGCTCTATGCCCTTGTCCTCACAATGCTACATGACACGTGTCAGCACAATGTTCCTTGGCCTTTAACATCACAATGTTCCATGGCCCCTGTCATCCCAGTGCTCCAGTATAACTTTCATCACAATGCTAGATGACCACTGTCATCACAATGCCCAATGACACCTGTCATCATAATTCGCCATGGCCCTTGACATCACAATGCTCCATGAACCGTGTCATCACAAGATTCCAGGACACTTGTCATCACAATGATCCTTGACTTCTTTCATCACAATGCTCCATAACCATTGTCATCACAAAGTTCCATGGCCCCTGTAATCACATTGCTCCATGATCCCTTTCATCACAATGCTCCACGACCCTTCTCATCACAATGATCCCAGCCCTTGTCATCACAATGCTCCATGACCCTTCTCATCACAATGTTCCCTGCACTTTTCATCACAATGCTCCATGGACCCTGTAATCACAATGCTCCATGCCCTTGCCATCACAATTCTCCAGAACACTTGTAATCATAATGCTCCTTGCCCATGTCATCACAATGCTCTATGACACTTGTCATCAGAATCCTCCACGGCCTTTGTCATCAAAATGCTCCAAGTCCCATTTCATCACCGTGTTCCATGATACCTTTCATCACACAGCTAGATTACCACTGTCATCACTATGCCCCATGACACCTGGCATCACAATTCTCCATTGCCCTTTTCATCATAATCCTCCATGAAACGAGTCATCACAATGCTCCATGATCCGAGTCATCACAAGGTTCCAGGACACTTAACATCACAATGATCCTTGACCACTTTCATCACAATGCTCCATGGCACCTGTTATCTCAATGCTCCATGGCCTATGTATTCACAATGCTCCATGGCCCCTGTAATCACGGTTTTCCATGACCCCTTTCATCACAATCCTCCTTGACCACTGTCATCACAACGCCCCATGAAGCCTGTCATCACGATGCTCCAAGGCCACTATCATCACAATGCTCCATGATCCCTGTCATCCTAATGTTCCCTGCCCATGTCATCACAGTGCTCCTTGTCCCTTTTAATCACAATGCCACATACCCTTGTCATCACAATGCTCCATGGCCCCTGTAAACACAATGCTCCAGGCCCTTGCCATTACAATACTCCAGAACTCTTTTCATCATAATGCTCCATGCCCGTGTCATCACAATGTTCCTGGACACTTGTCACCACAATGTTCCATGGCCTTTGTCATCACAATGCTCCATGGCCCCTCTAATCATAGTGCTCCATGATACCTTTCATCACAATTCTAGATGACCACTGTCATCACAATGCCCCTTGACACATGTCATCATAATTGGCCAGGGCCCTTGACATCACAATGCTTGATGAACCATGTCATCACAATGTTCATGGACAATTGTCATCACAATGCTCCATGACAACTTACATCACAATGCTCCTTGACCCTTGTCATTTCATTGCTCCATGGCCCCTGTAATCACATTGCTCCATGATCCCCTTCATCACAATGCTCCATGATCCCTGTCATCACAATGCTCGAAGACCCTTGACATCACAATGCTCCATGGTCCCTATAATCACAATGCTCCATGCGCTTGTCATCACAGTGCTCCAGAATTCTTGTCATCAAAATATTCCATGGCCTTTGTCATCACAATGCTCCATGACCCCTGTCATCACAATGTTCCATGACTCTTGTCATCAAAATGCCTCATGATCCTTTTAATCACAATGCTCCATGACTCCTTTCATCACATGCTCCATGATACTTGTCATTACACTGCCCCATGACCTTTTTCATAACAATGCTCCATGATACCAGTCATCACAATGCTCCATGACCATTGTCGTCACAATGCTCCATGCCCCTTTCAACAAAATGCTCCATGACAACTGTTATCACAATGCTCCATGGCCTTTGTCATCACAATTATACATGGTCCCTGTAATCACAGTGCTCCATGACCCCTTTCATCACAATGCTCCATGACCACTGTCATCACAATGCCCCATGACCCCTGTCATTACAATGCTCCATGACCACTGTCATCACCATACCCCATGAACCCAGTCATCACAATGCTCCATAGCCCTTGTCATCACAATGCTCCATGATCCCTGTCATCACAATGTTCCATGACTCTTGTCATCAAAATGCCTCATGATCCTTTTAATCACAATGCTCCATGACTCCTTTCATCACTTGTTCCATGATACTTGTCATTGCGCTGCCTTATGACCTTTTTCATAACAAGCTCCATGATACCAGTCATAACAATGCTCCATGACCATTGTTGTCACAATGCTCCATGCCCCTTTCAACACAATGCTCCATATCAAGTGTCATCAAAATGCTCCATGGCCTTTGTCATCACAATTATACATGGCCCCTGTAATCACAGTGCTCCATGACCCCTTTCATCACAATCCTCCATGACCACTGTCATCACAATGCCCCATGAACCCTGTCATCACAATTCTCCATGGCCCCTGTCATTACAATGCTCCATGACCACTGTCATCACAATGTTCCATGATCGCTGTAATCACAATGACCCATGAGATCTTTCCTCAGAAGGCTCCAGTACGCCTGTCTTAACAATGCTCCAATGCCCGTCTCATCACAATGCTCCATGATCCCTGTCAGCACAACTTTAAATGACAATTGTCATCACAATGCTCCATGACACCTGTCATCACAAAGTTGCCTGCCCATGTCATCAAAATGCTCCATGTCCCCTGTAATCACAATGTTCTATTACACCTGTCATCACAAAGTTCCCTGCCCATGTCATCACAATGCTCCATTACCAATGTAATCAAAATGTTCGCCTGCCCTTGTCATCAAAATGCTCCATCACCCCTTTAATCACAATGCTCCATGAACCCTGTCATCACAATGTTCCATGACAGTTGTTAACACAATGCTCCATGACCCCTGTAATCACAATGCTCCATGCCCTTGTCATCACAAAACTCCAGAACTCTTGTCATCATAATGATGAATGCCCATGTCATCACAAAGCTCCATGATACTTGTCATCACAATGCTCCATGGCCTTTGTCATCACAATGTTCCATGGCCCCTGTCATCACAGTGCTCCATGATACCTTTCGTCACAATTCTAGATGACCACTGTCATCACAATGCCCCAAGACACATGTCATCACAATTAGCCATGGCCCTTGTCATCACAATGCTCCATCATCCGTGTCATCACAATGGTCCAGGACACTTGTCATCACAATGATCCATGACCACTTACATCACAATGCTCCTTGACCCTGTCATTTTATTGCTCCATGGCCTATGCATTCACAATGCTCCATGGCACCTGTAATCACATTTCTCCATGATCCTTTTCATCACAATATTCTATGACCACTCTCATCACAATACCCCATGACGCCTATCATCATAATGCTCCAAGGCCCCTCTCATCACAATGCTCCATGAACCCTGTCATCACAATGTTCCATGACACTTGTCATCCCAGTGCTCCATGATCCTTGTCATCACAATATTCACTGCCCATGTAATCACAATGCTCCTGGTCCCCTGTAATCACAATGCTCCGTACCCTTTTCATCACAATGCTCCAGAACTCTTGTCATCATAATGCTCCATGCCCGTGTCATCACAATGCTCCATGACCACTTTCATCACAATGCTCCTTGACCCCTGTCATCACAATCCTCCATGGCCTATGTATTCACAATGCTACATGGCCCCTGTAATCACATTGCTCCATGATCCATTTCATCACAATGTTCTATGGCCACTGTCATCACAATGCCACATTACACCTGTCATCACAATGCTCCATGACCCCTGTCAGCCCAATGTTCCATGACAGATGTCATAAGTATCCTCCATGGTCCCTGTATTCACAATGCTCCATTCCCTTGTCAACGCAATGCTCCAGAACTCTGGTCATCATAATGCTCGAAGAACCTTGTCATCACAACGCTCCATGACCCGTATCATCACAATGGTCCAGGACACTTGTCATCACAATGATCCATGACCACTTACATCACAATGCTCCTTGACTCCTGTCATCACAATGCTCCATAGCGTATTCATTCGAAATGCTACATGGTCCCTATAATCACATTGCTCCATGATCCATTTCGTCACAATGCTCTATGAACACTGTCATCACAATGCCACATTACACCTGTCATCACAATGCTCCATGGCCCCTGTCAGCACAATGTTCCATGACAGATGTCATCACAATGCTTTAGAACTCTTGTCTTCATAGTCCTCCATGCCCGTTTCATCACAATGCTCCATGACACTTGTCATCACAATACTCCATGGCCTTTGTCATCACAATGTTCCATGGTCCCTGTCATCACAGTGCTCCATGAATCCTTTCTTCATAATTCTAGATGACCACTGTCATCACAATTCGCCATGGCACCGGTCATCACAATGCTCCATGGCCTATGTATTCACAATTTTCCATGGCCCCTGAAATCACATTGCTCCATGATCCCTTTCATCACAATGCTGCATGCCCCCTGTCATCAAAATGCCCCGTGACACCTGTCATCACAATGCTCCATGGCCTTTATCATCACAATGCTCCATGACCCCTGTCATCACAATGCTCCATGCGCTTGTCATCACAGTGCTCCAGAATTCTTGTCATCAAAATATTCCATGGCCTTTGTCATCACAATGCTCCATGACCCCTGTCATCACAATGTTCCATGACTCTTGTCATCAAAATGCCTCATGATCCTTTTAATCACAATGCTCCATGACTCCTTTCATCACATGCTCCATGATACTTGTCATTACACTGCCCCATGACCTTTTTCATAACAATGCTCCATGATACCAGTCATCACAATGCTCCATGACCATTGTCGTCACAATGCTCCATGCCCCTTTCAACAAAATGCTCCATGACAACTATTATCACAATGCTCCATGGCCTTTGTCATCACAATTATACATGGTCCCTGTAATCACAGTGCTCCATGACCCCTTTCATCACAATGCTCCATGACCACTGTCATCACAATGCCCCATGACCCCTGTCATTACAATGCTCCATGACCACTGTCATCACCATACCCCATGAACCCAGTCATCACAATGCTCCATAGCCCTTGTCATCACAATGCTCCATGATCCCTGTCATCACAATGTTCCATGACTCTTGTCATCAAAATGCCTCATGATCCTTTTAATCACAATGCTCCATGACTCCTTTCATCACTTGTTCCATGATACTTGTCATTGCACTGCCTTATGACCTTTTTCATAACAAGCTCCATGATACCAGTCATAACAATGCTCCATGACCATTGTTGTCACAATGCTCCATGCCCCTTTCAACACAATGCTCCATATCAAGTGTCATCAAAATGCTCCATGGCCTTTGTCATCACAATTATACATGGCCCCTGTAATCACAGTGCTCCATGACCCCTTTCATCACAATCCTCCATGACCACTGTCATCACAATGCCCCATGAACCCTGTCATCACAATTCTCCATGGCCCCTGTCATTACAATGCTCCATGACCACTGTCATCACAATGTTCCATGATCGCTGTAATCACAATGACCCATGAGATCTTTCCTCAGAAGGCTCCAGTACGCCTGTCTTAACAATGCTCCAATGCCCGTCTCATCACAATGCTCCATGATCCCTGTCAGCACAACTTTAAATGACAATTGTCATCACAATGCTCCATGACACCTGTCATCACAAAGTTGCCTGCCCATGTCATCAAAATGCTCCATGTCCCCTGTAATCACAATGTTCTATTACACCTGTCATCACAAAGTTCCCTGCCCATGTCATCACAATGCTCCATTACCAATGTAATCAAAATGTTCGCCTGGCCTTGTCATCAAAATGCTCCATCACCCCTTTAATCACAATGCTCCATGAACCCTGTCATCACAATGTTCCATGACAGTTGTTAACACAATGCTCCATGACCCCTGTAATCACAATGCTCCATGCCCTTGTCATCACAAAACTCCAGAACTCTTGTCATCATAATGATGAATGCCCATGTCATCACAAAGCTCCATGATACTTGTCATCACAATGCTCCATGGCCTTTGTCATCACAATGTTCCATGGCCCCTGTCATCACAGTGCTCCATGATACCTTTCGTCACAATTCTAGATGACCACTGTCATCACAATGCCCCAAGACACATGTCATCACAATTAGCCATGGCCCTTGTCATCACAATGCTCCATCATCCGTGTCATCACAATGGTCCAGGACACTTGTCATCACAATGATCCATGACCACTTACATCACAATGCTCCTTGACCCTGTCATTTTATTGCTCCATGGCCTATGCATTCACAATGCTCCATGGCACCTGTAATCACATTTCTCCATGATCCTTTTCATCACAATATTCTATGACCACTCTCATCACAATACCCCATGACGCCTATCATCATAATGCTCCAAGGCCCCTCTCATCACAATGCTCCATGAACCCTGTCATCACAATGTTCCATGACACTTGTCATCCCAGTGCTCCATGATCCTTGTCATCACAATATTCACTGCCCATGTAATCACAATGCTCCTGGTCCCCTGTAATCACAATGCTCCGTACCCTTTTCATCACAATGCTCCAGAACTCTTGTCATCATAATGCTCCATGCCCGTGTCATCACAATGCTCCATGACCACTTTCATCACAATGCTCCTTGACCCCTGTCATCACAATCCTCCATGGCCTATGTATTCACAATGCTACATGGCCCCTGTAATCACATTGCTCCATGATCCATTTCATCACAATGTTCTATGGCCACTGTCATCACAATGCCACATTACACCTGTCATCACAATGCTCCATGACCCCTGTCAGCCCAATGTTCCATGACAGATGTCATAAGTATCCTCCATGGTCCCTGTATTCACAATGCTCCATTCCCTTGTCAACGCAATGCTCCAGAACTCTGGTCATCATAATGCTCGAAGAACCTTGTCATCACAACGCTCCATGACCCGTATCATCACAATGGTCCAGGACACTTGTCATCACAATGATCCATGACCACTTACATCACAATGCTCCTTGACTCCTGTCATCACAATGCTCCATAACGTATTCATTCGAAATGCTACATGGTCCCTATAATCACATTGCTCCATGATCCATTTCGTCACAATGCTCTATGAACACTGTCATCACAATGCCACATTATACCTGTCATCACAATGCTCCATGGCCCCTGTCAGCACAATGTTCCATGACAGATGTCATCACAATGCTTTAGAACTCTTGTCTTCATAGTCCTCCATGCCCGTTTCATCACAATGCTCCATGACACTTGTCATCACAATACTCCATGGCCTTTGTCATCACAATGTTCCATGGTCCCTGTCATCACAGTGCTCCATGATTCCTTTCTTCATAATTCTAGATGACCACTGTCATCACAATTCGCCATGGCACCTGTCATCACAATGCTCCATGGCCTATGTATTCACAATTTTCCATGGCCCCTGAAATCACATTGCTCCATGATCCCTTTCATCACAATGCTGCATGCCCCCTGTCATCAAAATGCCCCGTGACACCTGTCATCACAATGCTCCATGGCCTTTATCATCACAATGCTCCATGACCCCTGTCATCACAATGCTCAATGACCCTTGTCATCACAATGCTCCATAGCCCCTGTAATCACAATGCTCCATGCCATTCTCATCACAATGCTCCAGACCTCTTGTCATCATAAGGCTCTATGCCCTTGTCCTCACAATGCTACATGACACGTGTCAGCACAATGTTCCTTGGCCTTTAACATCACAATGTTCCATGGCCCCTGTCATCCCAGTGCTCCAGTATAACTTTCATCACAATGCTAGATGACCACTGTCATCACAATGCCCAATGACACCTGTCATCATAATTCGCCATGGCCCTTGACATCACAATGCTCCATGAACCGTGTCATCACAAGATTCCAGGACACTTGTCATCACAATGATCCTTGACTTCTTTCATCACAATGCTCCATAACCATTGTCATCACAAAGTTCCATGGCCCCTGTAATCACATTGCTCCATGATCCCTTTCATCACAATGCTCCACGACCCTTCTCATCACAATGATCCCAGCCCTTGTCATCACAATGCTCCATGCCCTTGTCATCACAATTCTCCAGAACACTTGTAATCATAATGCCCCTTGCCCATGTCATCACAATGCTCTATGACACTTGTCATCAGAATCCTCCACGGCCTTTGTCATCAAAATGCTCCAAGTCCCCTTTCATCACCGTGTTCCATGATACCTTTCATCACACAGCTAGATTACCACTGTCATCACTATGCCCCATGACACCTGGCATCACAATTCTCCATTGCCCTTTTCATCATAATCCTCCATGAAACGAGTCATCACAATGCTCCATGATCCGAGTCATCACAAGGTTCCAGGACACTTAACATCACAATGATCCTTGACCACTTTCATCACAATGCTCCATGGCACCTGTTATCTCAATGCTCCATGGCCTATGTATTCACAATGCTCCATGGCCCCTGTAATCACGGTTTTCCATGACCCCTTTCATCACAATCCTCCTTGACCACTGTCATCACAACGCCCCATGAAGCCTGTCATCACGATGCTCCAAGGCCACTATCATCACAATGCTCCATGATCCCTGTCATCCTAATGTTCCCTGCCCATGTCATCACAGTGCTCCTTGTCCCTTTTAATCACAATGCCACATACCCTTGTCATCACAATGCTCCATGGCCCCTGTAAACACAATGCTCCAGGCCCTTGCCATTACAATACTCCAGAACTCTTTTCATCATAATGCTCCATGCCCGTGTCATCACAATGTTCCTGGACACTTGTCACCACAATGTTCCATGGCCTTTGTCATCACAATGCTCCATGGCCCCTCTAATCATAGTGCTCCATGATACCTTTCATCACAATTCTAGATGACCACTGTCATCACAATGCCCCTTGACACATGTCATCATAATTGGCCAGGGCCCTTGACATCACAATGCTTGATGAACCATGTCATCACAATGTTCATGGACAATTGTCATCACAATGCTCCATGACAACTTACATCACAATGCTCCTTGACCCTTGTCATTTCATTGCTCCATGGCCCCTGTAATCACATTGCTCCATGATCCCCTTCATCACAATGCTCCATGATCCCTGTCATCACAATGCTCGAAGACCCTTGACATCACAATGCTCCATGGTCCCTATAATCACAATGCTCCATGCGCTTGTCATCACAGTGCTCCAGAATTCTTGTCATCAAAATATTCCATGGCCTTTGTCATCACAATGCTCCATGACCCCTGTCATCACAATGTTCCATGACTCTTGTCATCAAAATGCCTCATGATCCTTTTAATCACAATGCTCCATGACTCCTTTCATCACATGCTCCATGATACTTGTCATTACACTGCCCCATGACCTTTTTCATAACAATGCTCCATGTTACCAGTCATCACAATGCTCCATGACCATTGTCGTCACAATGCTCCATGCCCCTTTCAACAAAATGCTCCATGACAACTGTTATCACAATGCTCCATGGCCTTTGTCATCACAATTATACATGGTCCCTGTAATCACAGTGCTCCATGACCCCTTTCATCACAATGCTCCATGACCACTGTCATCACAATGCCCCATGACCCCTGTCATTACAATGCTCCATGACCACTGTCATCACCATACCCCATGAACCCAGTCATCACAATGCTCCATAGCCCTTGTCATCACAATGCTCCATGATCCCTGTCATCACAATGTTCCATGACTCTTGTCATCAAAATGCCTCATGATCCTTTTAATCACAATGCTCCATGACTCCTTTCATCACTTGTTCCATGATACTTGTCATTGCACTGCCTTATGACCTTTTTCATAACAAGCTCCATGATACCAGTCATAACAATGCTCCATGACCATTGTTGTCACAATGCTCCATGCCCCTTTCAACACAATGCTCCATATCAAGTGTCATCAAAATGCTCCATGGCCTTTGTCATCACAATTATACATGGCCCCTGTAATCACAGTGCTCCATGACCCCTTTCATCACAATCCTCCATGACCACTGTCATTACAATGCTCCATGACCACTGTCATCACAATGTTCCATGATCGCTGTAATCACAATGACCCATGAGATCTTTCCTCAGAAGGCTCCAGTACGCCTGTCTTAACAATGCTCCAATGCCCGTCTCATCACAATGCTCCATGATCCCTGTCAGCACAACTTTAAATGACAATTGTCATCACAATGCTCCATGACACCTGTCATCACAAAGTTGCCTGCCCATGTCATCAAAATGCTCCATGTCCCCTGTAATCACAATGTTCTATTACACCTGTCATCACAAAGTTCCCTGCCCATGTCATCACAATGCTCCATTACCAATGTAATCAAAATGTTCGCCTGCCCTTGTCATCAAAATGCTCCATCACCCCTTTAATCACAATGCTCCATGAACCCTGTCATCACAATGTTCCATGACAGTTGTTAACACAATGCTCCATGACCCCTGTAATCACAATGCTCCATGCCCTTGTCATCACAAAACTCCAAACTCTTGTCATCATAATGATGAATGCCCATGTCATCACAAAGCTCCATGATACTTGTCATCACAATGCTCCATGGCCTTTGTCATCACAATGTTCCATGGCCCCTGTCATCACAGTGCTCCATGATACCTTTCGTCACAATTCTAGATGACCACTGTCATCACAATGCCCCAAGACACATGTCATCACAATTAGCCATGGCCCTTGTCATCACAATGCTCCATCATCCGTGTCATCACAATGGTCCAGGACACTTGTCATCACAATGATCCATGACCACTTACATCACAATGCTCCTTGACCCTGTCATTTTATTGCTCCATGGCCTATGCATTCACAATGATCCATGGCACCTGTAATCACATTTCTCCATGATCCTTTTCATCACAATATTCTATGACCACTCTCATCACAATACCCCATGACGCCTATCATCATAATGCTCCAAGGCCCCTCTCATCACAATGCTCCATGAACCCTGTCATCACAATGTTCCATGACACTTGTCATCCCAGTGCTCCATGATCCTTGTCATCACAATATTCACTGCCCATGTAATCACAATGCTCCGTACCCTTTTCATCACAATGCTCCAGAACTCTTGTCATCATAATGCTCCATGCCCGTGTCATCACAATGCTCCATGACCACTTTCATCACAATGCTCCTTGACCCCTGTCATCACAATCCTCCATGGCCAATGTATTCACAATGCTACATGGCCCCTGTAATCACATTGCTCCATGATCCATTTCATCACAATGTTCTATGGCCACTGTCATCACAATGCCACATTACACCTGTCATCACAATGCTCCATGACCCCTGTCAGCCCAATGTTCCATGACAGATGTCATAAGTATCCTCCATGGTCCCTGTATTCACAATGCTCCATTCCCTTGTCAACGCAATGCTCCAGAACTCTGGTCATCATAATGCTCGAAGAACCTTGTCATCACAACGCTCCATGACCCGTATCATCACAATGGTCCAGGACACTTGTCATCACAATGATCCATGACCACTTACATCACAATGCTCCTTGACTCCTGTCATCACAATGCTCCATAGCGTATTCATTCGAAATGCTACATGGTCCCTATAATCACATTGCTCCATGATCCATTTCGTCACAATGCTCTATGAACACTGTCATCACAATGCCACATTACACCTGTCATCACAATGCTCCATGGCCCCTGTCAGCACAATGTTCCATGACAGATGTCATCACAATGCTTTAGAACTCTTGTCTTCATAGTCCTCCATGCCCGTTTCATCACAATGCTCCATGACACTTGTCATCACAATACTCCATGGCCTTTGTCATCACAATGTTCCATGGTCCCTGTCATCACAGTGCTCCATGAATCCTTTCTTCATAATTCTAGATGACCACTGTCATCACAATTCGCCATGGCACCTGTCATCACAATGCTCCATGGCCTATGTATTCACAATTTTCCATGGCCCCTGAAATCACATTGCTCCATGATCCCTTTCATCACAATGCTGCATGCCCCCTGTCATCAAAATGCCCCGTGACACCTGTCATCACAATGCTCCATGGCCTTTATCATCACAATGCTCCATGACCCCTGTCATCACAATGCTCAATGACCCTTGTCATCACAATGCTCCATAGCCCCTGTAATCACAATGCTCCATGCCATTCTCATCACAATGCTCCAGACCTCTTGTCATCATAAGGCTCTATGCCCTTGTCCTCACAATGCTACATGACACGTGTCAGCACAATGTTCCTTGGCCTTTAACATCACAATGTTCCATGGCCCCTGTCATCCCAGTGCTCCAGTATAACTTTCATCACAATGCTAGATGACCACTGTCATCACAATGCCCAATGACACCTGTCATCATAATTCGCCATGGCCCTTGACATCACAATGCTCCATGAACCGTGTCATCACAAGATTCCAGGACACTTGTCATCACAATGATCCTTGACTTCTTTCATCACAATGCTCCATAACCACTGTCATCACAAAGTTCCATGGCCCCTGTAATCACATTGCTCCATGATCCCTTTCATCACAATGCTCCACGACCCTTCTCATCACAATGATCCCAGCCCTTGTCATCACAATGCTCCATGACCCTTCTCATCACAATGTTCCCTGCACTTTTCATCACAATGCTCCATGGACTCTGTAATCACAATGCTCCATGCCCTTGTCATCACAATTCTCCAGAACACTTGTAATCATAATGCCCCTTGCCCATGTCATCACAATGCTCTATGACACTTGTCATCAGAATCCTCCACGGCCTTTGTCATCAAAATGCTCCAAGTCCCCTTTCATCACCGTGTTCCATGATACCTTTCATCACACAGCTAGATTACCACTGTCATCACTATGCCCCATGACACCTGGCATCACAATTCTCCATTGCCCTTTTCATCATAATCCTCCATGAAACGAGTCATCACAATGCTCCATGATCCGAGTCATCACAAGGTTCCAGGACACTTAACATCACAATGATCCTTGACCACTTTCATCACAATGCTCCATGGCACCTGTTATCTCAATGCTCCATGGCCTATGTATTCACAATGCTCCATGGCCCCTGTAATCACGGTTTTCCATGACCCCTTTCATCACAATCCTCCTTGACCACTGTCATCACAACGCCCCATGAAGCCTGTCATCACGATGCTCCAAGGCCACTATCATCACAATGCTCCATGATCCCTGTCATCCTAATGTTCCCTGCCCATGTCATCACAGTGCTCCTTGTCCCTTTTAATCACAATGCCACATACCCTTGTCATCACAATGCTCCATGACCCCTGTAAACACAATGCTCCAGGCCCTTGCCATTACAATACTCCAGAACTCTTTTCATCATAATGCTCCATGCCCGTGTCATCACAATGTTCCAGGACACTTGTCACCACAATGTTCCATGGCCTTTGTCATCACAATGCTCCATGGCCCCTCTAATCATAGTGCTCCATGATACCTTTCATCACAATTCTAGATGACCACTGTCATCACAATGCCCCTTGACACATGTCATCATAATTGGCCAGGGCCCTTGACATCACAATGCTTGATGAACCATGTCATCACAATGTTCATGGACAATTGTCATCACAATGCTCCATGACAACTTACATCACAATGCTCCTTGACCCTTGTCATTTCATTGCTCCATGGCCCCTGTAATCACATTGCTCCATGATCCCCTTCATCACAATGCTCCATGATCCCTGTCATCACAATGCTCGAAGACCCTTGACATCACAATGCTCCATGGTCCCTATAATCACAATGCTCCATGCGCTAGTCATCACAGTGCTCCAGAATTCTTGTCATCAAAATATTCCATGGCCTTTGTCATCACAATGCTCCATGACCACTGTCATCACAATGCCCCATGACCCCTGTCATTACAATGCTCCATGACCACTGTCATCACCATACCCCATGAACCCAGTCATCACAATGCTCCATAGCCCTTGTCATCACAATGCTCCATGATCCCTGTCATCACAATGTTCCATGACTCTTGTCATCAAAATGCCTCATGATCCTTTTAATCACAATGCTCCATGACTCCTTTCATCACTTGTTCCATGATACTTGTCATTGCACTGCCTTATGACCTTTTTCATAACAAGCTCCATGATACCAGTCATAACAATGCTCCATGACCATTGTTGTCACAATGCTCCATGCCCCTTTCAACACAATGCTCCATATCAAGTGTCATCAAAATGCTCCATGGCCTTTGTCATCACAATTATACATGGCCCCTGTAATCACAGTTCTCCATGACCCCTTTCATCACAATCCTCCATGACCACTGTCATCACAATGCCCCATGAACCCTGTCATCACAATTCTCCATGGCCCCTGTCATTACAATGCTCCATGACCACTGTCATCACAATGTTCCATGATCGCTGTAATCACAATGACCCATGAGATCTTTCCTCAGAAGGCTCCAGTACGCCTGTCTTAACAATGCTCCAATGCCCGTCTCATCACAATGCTCCATGATCCCTGTCAGCACAACTTTAAATGACAATTGTCATCACAATGCTCCATGACACCTGTCATCACAAAGTTGCCTGCCCATGTCATCAAAATGCTCCATGTCCCCTGTAATCACAATGTTCTATTACACCTGTCATCACAAAGTTCCCTGCCCATGTCATCACAATGCTCCATTACCAATGTAATCAAAATGTTCGCCTGCCCTTGTCATCAAAATGCTCCATCACCCCTTTAATCACAATGCTCCATGAACCCTGTCATCACAATGTTCCATGACAGTTGTTAACACAATGCTCCATGACCCCTGTAATCACAATGCTCCATGCCCTTGTCATCACAAAACTCCAGAACTCTTGTCATCATAATGATGAATGCCCATGTCATCACAAAGCTCCATGATACTTGTCATCACAATGCTCCATGGCCTTTGTCATCACAATGTTCCATGGCCCCTGTCATCACAGTGCTCCATGATACCTTTCGTCACAATTCTAGATGACCACTGTCATCACAATGCCCCAAGACACATGTCATCACAATTAGCCATGGCCCTTGTCATCACAATGCTCCATCATCCGTGTCATCACAATGGTCCAGGACACTTGTCATCACAATGATCCATGACCACTTACATCACAATGCTCCTTGACCCTGTCATTTTATTGCTCCATGGCCTATGCATTCACAATGCTCCATGGCACCTGTAATCACATTTCTCCATGATCCTTTTCATCACAATATTCTATGACCACTCTCATCACAATACCCCATGACGCCTATCATCATAATGCTCCAAGGCCCCTCTCATCACAATGCTCCATGAACCCTGTCATCACAATGTTCCATGACACTTGTCATCCCAGTGCTCCATGATCCTTGTCATCACAATATTCACTGCCCATGTAATCACAATGCTCCTGGTCCCCTGTAATCACAATGCTCCGTACCCTTTTCATCACAATGCTCCAGAACTCTTGTCATCATAATGCTCCATGCCCGTGTCATCACAATGCTCCATGACCACTTTCATCACAATGCTCCTTGACCCCTGTCATCACAATCCTCCATGGCCTATGTATTCACAATGCTACATGGCCCCTGTAATCACATTGCTCCATGATCCATTTCATCACAATGTTCTATGGCCACTGTCATCACAATGCCACATTACACCTGTCATCACAATGCTCCATGACCCCTGTCAGCCCAATGTTCCATGACAGATGTCATAAGTATCCTCCATGGTCCCTGTATTCACAATGCTCCATTCCCTTGTCAACGCAATGCTCCAGAACTCTGGTCATCATAATGCTCGAAGAACCTTGTCATCACAACGCTCCATGACCCGTATCATCACAATGGTCCAGGACACTTGTCATCACAATGATCCATGACCACTTACATCACAATGCTCCTTGACTCCTGTCATCACAATGCTCCATAGCGTATTCATTCGAAATGCTACATGGTCCCTATAATCACATTGCTCCATGATCCATTTCGTCACAATGCTCTATGAACACTGTCATCACAATGCCACATTACACCTGTCATCACAATGCTCCATGGCCCCTGTCAGCACAATGTTCCATGACAGATGTCATCACAATGCTTTAGAACTCTTGTCTTCATAGTCCTCCATGCCCGTTTCATCACAATGCTCCATGACACTTGTCATCACAATACTCCATGGCCTTTGTCATCACAATGTTCCATGGTCCCTGTCATCACAGTGCTCCATGAATCCTTTCTTCATAATTCTAGATGACCACTGTCATCACAATTCGCCATGGCACGTGTCATCACAATGCTCCATGGCCTATGTATTCACAATTTTCCATGGCCCCTGAAATCACATTGCTCCATGATCCCTTTCATCACAATGCTGCATGCCCCCTGTCATCAAAATGCCCCGTGACACCTGTCATCACAATGCTCCATGGCCTTTATCATCACAATGCTCCATGACCCCTGTCATCACAATGCTCAATGACCCTTGTCATCACAATGCTCCATAGCCCCTGTAATCACAATGCTCCATGCCATTCTCATCACAATGCTCCAGACCTCTTGTCATCATAAGGCTCTATGCCCTTGTCCTCACAACGCTACATGACACGTGTCAGCACAATGTTCCTTGGCCTTTAACATCACAATGTTCCATGGCCCCTGTCATCCCAGTGCTCCAGTATAACTTTCATCACAATGCTAGATGACCACTGTCATCACAATGCCCAATGACACCTGTCATCATAATTCGCCATGGCCCTTGACATCACAATGCTCCATGAACCGTGTCATCACAAGATTCCAGGACACTTGTCATCACAATGATCCTTGACTTCTTTCATCACAATGCTCCATAACCACTGTCATCACAAAGTTCCATGGCCCCTGTAATCACATTGCTCCATGATCCCTTTCATCACAATGCTCCACGACCCTTCTCATCACAATGATCCCAGCCCTTGTCATCACAATGCTCCATGACCCTTCTCATCACAATGTTCCCTGCACTTTTCATCACAATGCTCCATGGACTCTGTAATCACAATGCTCCATGCCCTTGTCATCACAATTCTCCAGAACACTTGTAATCATAATGCCCCTTGCCCATGTCATCACAATGCTCTATGACACTTGTCATCAGAATCCTCCACGGCCTTTGTCATCAAAATGCTCCAAGTCCCCTTTCATCACCGTGTTCCATGATACCTTTCATCACACAGCTAGATTACCACTGTCATCACTATGCCCCATGACACCTGGCATCACAATTCTCCATTGCCCTTTTCATCATAATCCTCCATGAAACGAGTCATCACAATGCTCCATGATCCGAGTCATCACAAGGTTCCAGGACACTTAACATCACAATGATCCTTGACCACTTTCATCACAATGCTCCATGGCACCTGTTATCTCAATGCTCCATGGCCTATGTATTCACAATGCTCCATGGCCCCTGTAATCACGGTTTTCCATGACCCCTTTCATCACAATCCTCCTTGACCACTGTCATCACAACGCCCCATGAAGCCTGTCATCACGATGCTCCAAGGCCACTATCATCACAATGCTCCATGATCCCTGTCATCCTAATGTTCCCTGCCCATGTCATCACAGTGCTCCTTGTCCCTTTTAATCACAATGCCACATACCCTTGTCATCACAATGCTCCATGGCCCCTGTAAACACAATGCTCCAGGCCCTTGCCATTACAATACTCCAGAACTCTTTTCATCATAATGCTCCATGCCCGTGTCATCACAATGTTCCAGGACACTTGTCACCACAATGTTCCATGGCCTTTGTCATCACAATGCTCCATGGCCCCTCTAATCATAGTGCTCCATGATACCTTTCATCACAATTCTAGATGACCACTGTCATCACAATGCCCCTTGACACATGTCATCATAATTGGCCAGGGCCCTTGACATCACAATGCTTGATGAACCATGTCATCACAATGTTCATGGACAATTGTCATCACAATGCTCCATGACAACTTACATCACAATGCTCCTTGACCCTTGTCATTTCATTGCTCCATGGCGCCTGTAATCACATTGCTCCATGATCCCCTTCATCACAATGCTCCATGATCCCTGTCATCACAATGCTCGAAGACCCTTGACATCACAATGCTCCATGGTCCCTATAATCACAATGCTCCATGCGCTTGTCATCACAGTGCTCCAGAATTCTTGTCATCAAAATATTCCATGGCCTTTGTCATCACAATGCTCCATGACCCCTGTCATCACAATGTTCCATGACTCTTGTCATCAAAATGCCTCATGATCCTTTTAATCACAATGCTCCATGACTCCTTTCATCACATGCTCCATGATACTTGTCATTACACTGCCCCATGACCTTTTTCATAACAATGCTCCATGATACCAGTCATCACAATGCTCCATGACCATTGTCGTCACAATGCTCCATGCCCCTTTCAACAAAATGCTCCATGACAACTGTTATCACAATGCTCCATGGCCTTTGTCATCACAATTATACATGGTCCCTGTAATCACAGTGCTCCATGACCCCTTTCATCACAATGCTCCATGACCACTGTCATCACAATGCCCCATGACCCCTGTCATTACAATGCTCCATGACCACTGTCATCACCATACCCCATGAACCCAGTCATCACAATGCTCCATAGCCCTTGTCATCACAATGCTCCATGATCCCTGTCATCACAATGTTCCATGACTCTTGTCATCAAAATGCCTCATGATTCTTTTAATCACAATGCTCCATGACTCCTTTCATCACTTGTTCCATGATACTTGTCATTGCACTGCCTTATGACCTTTTTCATAACAAGCTCCATGATACCAGTCATAACAATGCTCCATGACCATTGTTGTCACAATGCTCCATGCCCCTTTCAACACAATGCTCCATATCAAGTGTCATCAAAATGCTCCATGGCCTTTGTCATCACAATTATACATGGCCCCTGTAATCACAGTGCTCCATGACCCCTTTCATCACAATCCTCCATGACCACTGTCATCACAATGCCCCATGAACCCTGTCATCACAATTCTCCATGGCCCCTGTCATTACAATGCTCCATGACCACTGTCATCACAATGTTCCATGATCGCTGTAATCACAATGACCCATGAGATCTTTCCTCAGAAGGCTCCAGTACGCCTGTCTTAACAATGCTCCAATGCCCGTCTCATCACAATGCTCCATGATCCCTGTCAGCACAACTTTAAATGACAATTGTCATCACAATGCTCCATGACACCTGTCATCACAAAGTTGCCTGCCCATGTCATCAAAATGCTCCATGTCCCCTGTAATCACAATGTTCTATTACACCTGTCATCACAAAGTTCCCTGCCCATGTCATCACAATGCTCCATTACCAATGTAATCAAAATGTTCGCCTGCCCTTGTCATCAAAATGCTCCATCACCCCTTTAATCACAATGCTCCATGAACCCTGTCATCACAATGTTCCATGACAGTTGTTAACACAATGCTCCATGACCCCTGTAATCACAATGCTCCATGCCCTTGTCATCACAAAACTCCAGAACTCTTGTCATCATAATGATGAATGCCCATGTCATCACAAAGCTCCATGATACTTGTCATCACAATGCTCCATGGCCTTTGTCATCACAATGTTCCATGGCCCCTGTCATCACAGTGCTCCATGATACCTTTCGTCACAATTCTAGATGACCACTGTCATCACAATGCCCCAAGACACATGTCATCACAATTAGCCATGGCCCTTGTCATCACAATGCTCCATCATCCGTGTCATCACAATGGTCCAGGACACTTGTCATCACAATGATCCATGACCACTTACATCACAATGCTCCTTGACCCTGTCATTTTATTGCTCCATGGCCTATGCATTCACAATGCTCCATGGCACCTGTAATCACATTTCTCCATGATCCTTTTCATCACAATATTCTATGACCACTCTCATCACAATACCCCATGACGCCTATCATCATAATGCTCCAAGGCCCCTCTCATCACAATGCTCCATGAACCCTGTCATCACAATGTTCCATGACACTTGTCATCCCAGTGCTCCATGATCCTTGTCATCACAATATTCACTGCCCATGTAATCACAATGCTCCTGGTCCCCTGTAATCACAATGCTCCGTACCCTTTTCATCACAATGCTCCAGAACTCTTGTCATCATAATGCTCCATGCCCGTGTCATCACAATGCTCCATGACCACTTTCATCACAATGCTCCTTGACCCCTGTCATCACAATCCTCCATGGCCTATGTATTCACAATGCTACATGGCCCCTGTAATCACATTGCTCCATGATCCATTTCATCACAATGTTCTATGGCCACTGTCATCACAATGCCACATTACACCTGTCATCACAATGCTCCATGACCCCTGTCAGCCCAATGTTCCATGACAGATGTCATAAGTATCCTCCATGGTCCCTGTATTCACAATGCTCCATTCCCTTGTCAACGCAATGCTCCAGAACTCTGGTCATCATAATGCTCGAAGAACCTTGTCATCACAACGCTCCATGACCCGTATCATCACAATGGTCCAGGACACTTGTCATCACAATGATCCATGACCACTTACATCACAATGCTCCTTGACTCCTGTCATCACAATGCTCCATAGCGTCTTCATTCGAAATGCTACATGGTCCCTATAATCACATTGCTCCATGATCCATTTCGTCACAATGCTCTATGAACACTGTCATCACAATGCCACATTACACCTGTCATCACAATGCTCCATGGCCCCTGTCAGCACAATGTTCCATGACAGATGTCATCACAATGCTTTAGAACTCTTGTCTTCATAGTCCTCCATGCCCGTTTCATCACAATGCTCCATGACACTTGTCATCACAATACTCCATGGCCTTTGTCATCACAATGTTCCATGGTCCCTGTCATCACAGTGCTCCATGAATCCTTTCTTCATAATTCTAGATGACCACTGTCATCACAATTCGCCATGGCACCTGTCATCACAATGCTCCATGGCCTATGTATTCACAATTTTCCATGGCCCCTGAAATCACATTGCTCCATGATCCCTTTCATCACAATGCTGCATGCCCCCTGTCATCAAAATGCCCCGTGACACCTGTCATCACAATGCTCCATGGCCTTTATCATCAAAATGCTCCATGACCCCTGTCATCACAATGCTCAATGACCCTTGTCATCACAATGCTCCATAGCCCCTGTAATCACAATGCTCCATGCCATTCTCATCACAATGCTCCAGACCTCTTGTCATCATAAGGCTCTATGCCCTTGTCCTCACAACGCTACATGACACGTGTCAGCACAATGTTCCTTGGCCTTTAACATCACAATGTTCCATGGCCCCTGTCATCCCAGTGCTCCAGTATAACTTTCATCACAATGCTAGATGACCACTGTCATCACAATGCCCAATGACACCTGTCATCATAATTCGCCATGGCCCTTGACATCACAATGCTCCATGAACCGTGTCATCACAAGATTCCAGGACACTTGTCATCACAATGATCCTTGACTTCTTTCATCACAATGCTCCATAACCACTGTCATCACAAAGTTCCATGGCCCCTGTAATCACATTGCTCCATGATCCCTTTCATCACAATGCTCCACGACCCTTCTCATCACAATGATCCCAGCCCTTGTCATCACAATGCTCCATGACCCTTCTCATCACAATGTTCCCTGCACTTTTCATCACAATGCTCCATGGACCCTGTAATCACAATGCTCCATGCCCTTGTCATCACAATTCTCCAGAACACTTGTAATCATAATTCCCCTTGCCCATGTCATCACAATGCTCTATGACACTTGTCATCAGAATCCTCCACGGCCTTTGTCATCAAAATGCTCCAAGTCCCCTTTCATCACCGTGTTCCATGATACCTTTCATCACACAGCTAGATTACCACTGTCATCACTATGCCCCATGACACCTGGCATCACAATTCTCCATTGCCCTTTTCATCATAATCCTCCATGAAACGAGTCATCACAATGCTCCATGATCCGAGTCATCACAAGGTTCCAGGACACTTAACATCACAATGATCCTTGACCACTTTCATCACAATGCTCCATGGCACCTGTTATCTCAATGCTCCATGGCCTATGTATTCACAATGCTCCATGGCCCCTGTAATCACGGTTTTCCATGACCCCTTTCATCACAATCCTCCTTGACCACTGTCATCACAACGCCCCATGAAGCCTGTCATCACGATGCTCCAAGGCCACTATCATCACAATGCTCCATGATCCCTGTCATCCTAATGTTCCCTGCCCATGTCATCACAGTGCTCCTTGTCCCTTTTAATCACAATGCCACATACCCTTGTCATCACAATGCTCCATGGCCCCTGTAAACACAATGCTCCAGGCCCTTGCCATTACAATACTCCAGAACTCTTTTCATCATAATGCTCCATGCCCGTGTCATCACAATGTTCCAGGACACTTGTCACCACAATGTTCCATGGCCTTTGTCATCACAATGCTCCATGGCCCCTCTAATCATAGTGCTCCATGATACCTTTCATCACAATTCTAGATGACCACTGTCATCACAATGCCCCTTGACACATGTCATCATAATTGGCCAGGGCCCTTGACATCACAATGCTTGATGAACCATGTCATCACAATGTTCATGGACAATTGTCATCACAATGCTCCATGACAACTTACATCACAATGCTCCTTGACCCTTGTCATTTCATTGCTCCATGGCGCCTGTAATCACATTGCTCCATGATCCCCTTCATCACAATGCTCCATGATCCCTGTCATCACAATGCTCGAAGACCCTTGACATCACAATGCTCCATGGTCCCTATAATCACAATGCTCCATGCGCTTGTCATCACAGTGCTCCAGAATTCTTGTCATCAAAATATTCCATGGCCTTTGTCATCACAATGCTCCATGACCCCTGTCATCACAATGTTCCATGACTCTTGTCATCAAAATGCCTCATGATCCTTTTAATCACAATGCTCCATGACTCCTTTCATCACATGCTCCATGATACTTGTCATTACACTGCCCCATGACCTTTTTCATAACAATGCTCCATGATACCAGTCATCACAATGCTCCATGACCATTGTCGTCACAATGCTCCATGCCCCTTTCAACAAAATGCTCCATGACAACTGTTATCACAATGCTCCATGGCCTTTGTCATCACAATTATACATGGTCCCTGTAATCACAGTGCTCCATGACCCCTTTCATCACAATGCTCCATGACCACTGTCATCACAATGCCCCATGACCCCTGTCATTACAATGCTCCATGACCACTGTCATCACCATACCCCATGAACCCAGTCATCACAATGCTCCATAGCCCTTGTCATCACAATGCTCCATGATCCCTGTCATCACAATGTTCCATGACTCTTGTCATCAAAATGCCTCATGATCCTTTTAATCACAATGCTCCATGACTCCTTTCATCACTTGTTCCATGATACTTGTCATTGCACTGCCTTATGACCTTTTTCATAACAAGCTCCATGATACCAGTCATAACAATGCTCCATGACCATTGTTGTCACAATGCTCCATGCCCCTTTCAACACAATGCTCCATATCAAGTGTCATCAAAATGCTCCATGGCCTTTGTCATCACAATTATACATGGCCCCTGTAATCACAGTGCTCCATGACCCCTTTCATCACAATCCTCCATGACCACTGTCATCACAATGCCCCATGAACCCTGTCATCACAATTCTCCATGGCCCCTGTCATTACAATGCTCCATGACCACTGTCATCACAATGTTCCATGATCGCTGTAATCACAATGACCCATGAGATCTTTCCTCAGAAGGCTCCAGTACGCCTGTCTTAACAATGCTCCAATGCCCGTCTCATCACAATGCTCCATGATCCCTGTCAGCACAACTTTAAATGACAATTGTCATCACAATGCTCCATGACACCTGTCATCACAAAGTTGCCTGCCCATGTCATCAAAATGCTCCATGTCCCCTGTAATCACAATGTTCTATTACACCTGTCATCACAAAGTTCCCTGCCCATGTCATCACAATGCTCCATTACCAATGTAATCAAAATGTTCGCCTGCCCTTGTCATCAAAATGCTCCATCACCCCTTTAATCACAATGCTCCATGAACCCTGTCATCACAATGTTCCATGACAGTTGTTAACACAATGCTCCATGACCCCTGTAATCACAATGCTCCATGCCCTTGTCATCACAAAACTCCAGAACTCTTGTCATCATAATGATGAATGCCCATGTCATCACAAAGCTCCATGATACTTGTCATCACAATGCTCCATGGCCTTTGTCATCACAATGTTCCATGGCCCCTGTCATCACAGTGCTCCATGATACCTTTCGTCACAATTCTAGATGACCACTGTCATCACAATGCCCCAAGACACATGTCATCACAATTAGCCATGGCCCTTGTCATCACAATGCTCCATCATCCGTGTCATCACAATGGTCCAGGACACTTGTCATCACAATGATCCATGACCACTTACATCACAATGCTCCTTGACCCTGTCATTTTATTGCTCCATGGCCTATGCATTCACAATGCTCCATGGCACCTGTAATCACATTTCTCCATGATCCTTTTCATCACAATATTCTATGACCACTCTCATCACAATACCCCATGACGCCTATCATCATAATGCTCCAAGGCCCCTCTCATCACAATGCTCCATGAACCCTGTCATCACAATGTTCCATGACACTTGTCATCCCAGTGCTCCATGATCCTTGTCATCACAATATTCACTGCCCATGTAATCACAATGCTCCTGGTCCCCTGTAATCACAATGCTCCGTACCCTTTTCATCACAATGCTCCAGAACTCTTGTCATCATAATGCTCCATGCCCGTGTCATCACAATGCTCCATGACCACTTTCATCACAATGCTCCTTGACCCCTGTCATCACAATCCTCCATGGCCTATGTATTCACAATGCTACATGGCCCCTGTAATCACATTGCTCCATGATCCATTTCATCACAATGTTCTATGGCCACTGTCATCACAATGCCACATTACACCTGTCATCACAATGCTCCATGACCCCTGTCAGCCCAATGTTCCATGACAGATGTCATAAGTATCCTCCATGGTCCCTGTATTCACAATGCTCCATTCCCTTGTCAACGCAATGCTCCAGAACTCTGGTCATCATAATGCTCGAAGAACCTTGTCATCACAACGCTCCATGACCCGTATCATCACAATGGTCCAGGACACTTGTCATCACAATGATCCATGACCACTTACATCACAATGCTCCTTGACTCCTGTCATCACAATGCTCCATAGCGTCTTCATTCGAAATGCTACATGGTCCCTATAATCACATTGCTCCATGATCCATTTCGTCACAATGCTCTATGAACACTGTCATCACAATGCCACATTACACCTGTCATCACAATGCTCCATGGCCCCTGTCAGCACAATGTTCCATGACAGATGTCATCACAATGCTTTAGAACTCTTGTCTTCATAGTCCTCCATGCCCGTTTCATCACAATGCTCCATGACACTTGTCATCACAATACTCCATGGCCTTTGTCATCACAATGTTCCATGGTCCCTGTCATCACAGTGCTCCATGAATCCTTTCTTCATAATTCTAGATGACCACTGTCATCACAATTCGCCATGGCACCTGTCATCACAATGCTCCATGGCCTATGTATTCACAATTTTCCATGGCCCCTGAAATCACATTGCTCCATGATCCCTTTCATCACAATGCTGCATGCCCCCTGTCATCAAAATGCCCCGTGACACCTGTCATCACAATGCTCCATGGCCTTTATCATCACAATGCTCCATGACCCCTGTCATCACAATGCTCAATGACCCTTGTCATCACAATGCTCCATAGCCCCTGTAATCACAATGCTCCATGCCATTCTCATCACAATGCTCCAGACCTCTTGTCATCATAAGGCTCTATGCCCTTGTCCTCACAACGCTACATGACACGTGTCAGCACAATGTTCCTTGGCCTTTAACATCACAATGTTCCATGGCCCCTGTCATCCCAGTGCTCCAGTATAACTTTCATCACAATGCTAGATGACCACTGTCATCACAATGCCCAATGACACCTGTCATCATAATTCGCCATGGCCCTTGACATCACAATGCTCCATGAACCGTGTCATCACAAGATTCCAGGACACTTGTCATCACAATGATCCTTGACTTCTTTCATCACAATGCTCCATAACCACTGTCATCACAAAGTTCCATGGCCCCTGTAATCACATTGCTCCATGATCCCTTTCATCACAATGCTCCACGACCCTTCTCATCACAATGATCCCAGCCCTTGTCATCACAATGCTCCATGACCCTTCTCATCACAATGTTCCCTGCACTTTTCATCACAATGCTCCATGGACCCTGTAATCACAATGCTCCATGCCCTTGTCATCACAATTCTCCAGAACACTTGTAATCATAATGCCCCTTGCCCATGTCATCACAATGCTCTATGACACTTGTCATCAGAATCCTCCACGGCCTTTGTCATCAAAATGCTCCAAGTCCCCTTTCATCACCGTGTTCCATGATACCTTTCATCACACAGCTAGATTACCACTGTCATCACTATGCCCCATGACACCTGGCATCACAATTCTCCATTGCCCTTTTCATCATAATCCTCCATGAAACGAGTCATCACAATGCTCCATGATCCGAGTCATCACAAGGTTCCAGGACACTTAACATCACAATGATCCTTGACCACTTTCATCACAATGCTCCATGGCACCTGTTATCTCAATGCTCCATGGCCTATGTATTCACAATGCTCCATGGCCCCTGTAATCACGGTTTTCCATGACCCCTTTCATCACAATCCTCCTTGACCACTGTCATCACAACGCCCCATGAAGCCTGTCATCACGATGCTCCAAGGCCACTATCATCACAATGCTCCATGATCCCTGTCATCCTAATGTTCCCTGCCCATGTCATCACAGTGCTCCTTGTCCCTTTTAATCACAATGCCACATACCCTTGTCATCACAATGCTCCATGGCCCCTGTAAACACAATGCTCCAGGCCCTTGCCATTACAATACTCCAGAACTCTTTTCATCATAATGCTCCATGCCCGTGTCATCACAATGTTCCAGGACACTTGTCACCACAATGTTCCATGGCCTTTGTCATCACAATGCTCCATGGCCCCTCTAATCATAGTGCTCCATGATACCTTTCATCACAATTCTAGATGACCACTGTCATCACAATGCCCCTTGACACATGTCATCATAATTGGCCAGGGCCCTTGACATCACAATGCTTGATGAACCATGTCATCACAATGTTCATGGACAATTGTCATCACAATGCTCCATGACAACTTACATCACAATGCTCCTTGACCCTTGTCATTTCATTGCTCCATGGCCCCTGTAATCACATTGCTCCATGATCCCCTTCATCACAATGCTCCATGATCCCTGTCATCACAATGCTCGAAGACCCTTGACATCACAATGCTCCATGGTCCCTATAATCACAATGCTCCATGCGCTTGTCATCACAGTGCTCCAGAATTCTTGTCATCAAAATATTCCATGGCCTTTGTCATCACAATGCTCCATGACCCCTGTCATCACAATGTTCCATGACTCTTGTCATCAAAATGCCTCATGATCCTTTTAATCACAATGCTCCATGACTCCTTTCATCACATGCTCCATGATACTTGTCATTACACTGCCCCATGACCTTTTTCATAACAATGCTCCATGATACCAGTCATCACAATGCTCCATGACCATTGTCGTCACAATGCTCCATGCCCCTTTCAACAAAATGCTCCATGACAACTGTTATCACAATGCTCCATGGCCTTTGTCATCACAATTATACATGGTCCCTGTAATCACAGTGCTCCATGACCCCTTTCATCACAATGCTCCATGACCACTGTCATCACAATGCCCCATGACCCCTGTCATTACAATGCTCCATGACCACTGTCATCACCATACCCCATGAACCCAGTCATCACAATGCTCCATAGCCCTTGTCATCACAATGCTCCATGATCCCTGTCATCACAATGTTCCATGACTCTTGTCATCAAAATGCCTCATGATCCTTTTAATCACAATGCTCCATGACTCCTTTCATCACTTGTTCCATGATACTTGTCATTGCACTGCCTTATGACCTTTTTCATAACAAGCTCCATGATACCAGTCATAACAATGCTCCATGACCATTGTTGTCACAATGCTCCATGCCCCTTTCAACACAATGCTCCATATCAAGTGTCATCAAAATGCTCCATGGCCTTTGTCATCACAATTATACATGGCCCCTGTAATCACAGTGCTCCATGACCCCTTTCATCACAATCCTCCATGACCACTGTCATCACAATGCCCCATGAACCCTGTCATCACAATTCTCCATGGCCCCTGTCATTACAATGCTCCATGACCACTGTCATCACAATGTTCCATGATCGCTGTAATCACAATGACCCATGAGATCTTTCCTCAGAAGGCTCCAGTACGCCTGTCTTAACAATGCTCCAATGCCCGTCTCATCACAATGCTCCATGATCCCTGTCAGCACAACTTTAAATGACAATTGTCATCACAATGCTCCATGACACCTGTCATCACAAAGTTGCCTGCCCATGTCATCAAAATGCTCCATGTCCCCTGTAATCACAATGTTCTATTACACCTGTCATCACAAAGTTCCCTGCCCATGTCATCACAATGCTCCATTACCAATGTAATCAAAATGTTCGCCTGCCCTTGTCATCAAAATGCTCCATCACCCCTTTAATCACAATGCTCCATGAACCCTGTCATCACAATGTTCCATGACAGTTGTTAACACAATGCTCCATGACCCCTGTAATCACAATGCTCCATGCCCTTGTCATCACAAAACTCCAGAACTCTTGTCATCATAATGATGAATGCCCATGTCATCACAAAGCTCCATGATACTTGTCATCACAATGCTCCATGGCCTTTGTCATCACAATGTTCCATGGCCCCTGTCATCACAGTGCTCCATGATACCTTTCGTCACAATTCTAGATGACCACTGTCATCACAATGCCCCAAGACACATGTCATCACAATTAGCCATGGCCCTTGTCATCACAATGCTCCATCATCCGTGTCATCACAATGGTCCAGGACACTTGTCATCACAATGATCCATGACCACTTACATCACAATGCTCCTTGACCCTGTCATTTTATTGCTCCATGGCCTATGCATTCACAATGCTCCATGGCACCTGTAATCACATTTCTCCATGATCCTTTTCATCACAATATTCTATGACCACTCTCATCACAATACCCCATGACGCCTATCATCATAATGCTCCAAGGCCCCTCTCATCACAATGCTCCATGAACCCTGTCATCACAATGTTCCATGACACTTGTCATCCCAGTGCTCCATGATCCTTGTCATCACAATATTCACTGCCCATGTAATCACAATGCTCCTGGTCCCCTGTAATCACAATGCTCCGTACCCTTTTCATCACAATGCTCCAGAACTCTTGTCATCATAATGCTCCATGCCCGTGTCATCACAATGCTCCATGACCACTTTCATCACAATGCTCCTTGACCCCTGTCATCACAATCCTCCATGGCCTATGTATTCACAATGCTACATGGCCCCTGTAATCACATTGCTCCATGATCCATTTCATCACAATGTTCTATGGCCACTGTCATCACAATGCCACATTACACCTGTCATCACAATGCTCCATGACCCCTGTCAGCCCAATGTTCCATGACAGATGTCATAAGTATCCTCCATGGTCCCTGTATTCACAATGCTCCATTCCCTTGTCAACGCAATGCTCCAGAACTCTGGTCATCATAATGCTCGAAGAACCTTGTCATCACAACGCTCCATGACCCGTATCATCACAATGGTCCAGGACACTTGTCATCACAATGATCCATGACCACTTACATCACAATGCTCCTTGACTCCTGTCATCACAATGCTCCATAGCGTATTCATTCGAAATGCTACATGGTCCCTATAATCACATTGCTCCATGATCCATTTCGTCACAATGCTCTATGAACACTGTCATCACAATGCCACATTACACCTGTCATCACAATGCTCCATGGCCCCTGTCAGCACAATGTTCCATGACAGATGTCATCACAATGCTTTAGAACTCTTGTCTTCATAGTCCTCCATGCCCGTTTCATCACAATGCTCCATGACACTTGTCATCACAATACTCCATGGCCTTTGTCATCACAATGTTCCATGGTCCCTGTCATCACAGTGCTCCATGAATCCTTTCTTCATAATTCTAGATGACCACTGTCATCACAATTCGCCATGGCACCTGTCATCACAATGCTCCATGGCCTATGTATTCACAATTTTCCATGGCCCCTGAAATCACATTGCTCCATGATCCCTTTCATCACAATGCTGCATGCCCCCTGTCATCAAAATGCCCCGTGACACCTGTCATCACAATGCTCCATGGCCTTTATCATCACAATGCTCCATGACCCCTGTCATCACAATGCTCAATGACCCTTGTCATCACAATGCTCCATAGCCCCTGTAATCACAATGCTCCATGCCATTCTCATCACAATGCTCCAGACCTCTTGTCATCATAAGGCTCTATGCCCTTGCCCTCACAACGCTACATGACACGTGTCAGCACAATGTTCCTTGGCCTTTAACATCACAATGTTCCATGGCCCCTGTCATCCCAGTGCTCCAGTATAACTTTCATCACAATGCTAGATGACCACTGTCATCACAATGCCCAATGACACCTGTCATCATAATTCGCCATGGCCCTTGACATCACAATGCTCCATGAACCGTGTCATCACAAGATTCCAGGACACTTGTCATCACAATGATCCTTGACTTCTTTCATCACAATGCTCCATAACCACTGTCATCACAAAGTTCCATGGCCCCTGTAATCACATTGCTCCATGATCCCTTTCATCACAATGCTCCACGACCCTTCTCATCACAATGATCCCAGCCCTTGTCATCACAATGCTCCATGACCCTTCTCATCACAATGTTCCCTGCACTTTTCATCACAATGCTCCATGGACCCTGTAATCACAATGCTCCATGCCCTTGTCATCACAATTCTCCAGAACACTTGTAATCATAATGCCCCTTGCCCATGTCATCACAATGCTCTATGACACTTGTCATCAGAATCCTCCACGGCCTTTGTCATCAAAATGCTCCAAGTCCCCTTTCATCACCGTGTTCCATGATACCTTTCATCACACAGCTAGATTACCACTGTCATCACTATGCCCCATGACACCTGGCATCACAATTCTCCATTGCCCTTTTCATCATAATCCTCCATGAAACGAGTCATCACAATGCTCCATGATCCGAGTCATCACAAGGTTCCAGGACACTTAACATCACAATGATCCTTGACCACTTTCATCACAATGCTCCATGGCACCTGTTATCTCAATGCTCCATGGCCTATGTATTCACAATGCTCCATGGCCCCTGTAATCACGGTTTTCCATGACCCCTTTCATCACAATCCTCCTTGACCACTGTCATCACAACGCCCCATGAAGCCTGTCATCACGATGCTCCAAGGCCACTATCATCACAATGCTCCATGATCCCTGTCATCCTAATGTTCCCTGCCCATGTCATCACAGTGCTCCTTGTCCCTTTTAATCACAATGCCACATACCCTTGTCATCACAATGCTCCATGGCCCCTGTAAACACAATGCTCCAGGCCCTTGCCATTACAATACTCCAGAACTCTTTTCATCATAATGCTCCATGCCCGTGTCATCACAATGGTCCAGGACACTTGTCACCACAATGTTCCATGGCCTTTGTCATCACAATGCTCCATGGCCCCTCTAATCATAGTGCTCCATGATACCTTTCATCACAATTCTAGATGACCACTGTCATCACAATGCCCCTTGACACATGTCATCATAATTGGCCAGGGCCCTTGACATCACAATGCTTGATGAACCATGTCATCACAATGTTCATGGACAATTGTCATCACAATGCTCCATGACAACTTACATCACAATGCTCCTTGACCCTTGTCATTTCATTGCTCCATGGCCCCTGTAATCACATTGCTCCATGATCCCCTTCATCACAATGCTCCATGATCCCTGTCATCACAATGCTCGAAGACCCTTGACATCACAATGCTCCATGGTCCCTATAATCACAATGCTCCATGCGCTTGTCATCACAGTGCTCCAGAATTCTTGTCATCAAAATATTCCATGACCTTTGTCATCACAATGCTCCATGACCCCTGTCATCACAATGTTCCATGACTCTTGTCATCAAAATGCCTCATGATCCTTTTAATCACAATGCTCCATGACTCCTTTCATCACATGCTCCATGATACTTGTCATTACACTGCCCCATGACCTTTTTCATAACAATGCTCCATGATACCAGTCATCACAATGCTCCATGACCATTGTCGTCACAATGCTCCATGCCCCTTTCAACAAAATGCTCCATGACAACTGTTATCACAATGCTCCATGGCCTGTGTCATCACAATTATACATGGTCCCTGTAATCACAGTGCTCCATGACCCCTTTCATCACAATGCTCCATGACCACTGTCATCACAATGCCCCATGACCCCTGTCATTACAATGCTCCATGACCACTGTCATCACCATACCCCATGAACCCAGTCATCACAATGCTCCATAGCCCTTGTCATCACAATGCTCCATGATCCCTGTCATCACAATGTTCCATGACTCTTGTCATCAAAATGCCTCATGATCCTTTTAATCACAATGCTCCATGACTCCTTTCATCACTTGTTCCATGATACTTGTCATTGCACTGCCTTATGACCTTTTTCATAACAAGCTCCATGATACCAGTCATAACAATGCTCCATGACCATTGTTGTCACAATGCTCCATGCCCCTTTCAACACAATGCTCCATATCAAGTGTCATCAAAATGCTCCATGGCCTTTGTCATCACAATTATACATGGCCCCTGTAATCACAGTGCTCCATGACTCCTTTCATCACAATCCTCCATGACCACTGTCATCACAATGCCCCATGAACCCTGTCATCACAATTCTCCATGGCCCCTGTCATTACAATGCTCCATGACCACTGTCATCACAATGTTCCATGATCGCTGTAATCACAATGACCCATGAGATCTTTCCTCAGAAGGCTCCAGTACGCCTGTCTTAACAATGCTCCAATGCCCGTCTCATCACAATGCTCCATGATCCCTGTCAGCACAACTTTAAATGACAATTGTCATCACAATGCTCCATGACACCTGTCATCACAAAGTTGCCTGCCCATGTCATCAAAATGCTCCATGTCCCCTGTAATCACAATGTTCTATTACACCTGTCATCACAAAGTTGCCTGCCCATGTCATCAAAATGCTCCATGTCCCCTGTAATCACAATGTTCTATTACACCTGTAATCACAAAGTTCCCTGCCCTTGTCATCAAAATGCTCCATCACCCCTTTAATCACAATGCTCCATGAACCCTGTCATCACAATGTTCCATGACAGTTGTTAACACAATGCTCCATGACCCCTGTAATCACAATGCTCCATGCCCTTGTCATCACAAAACTCCAGAACTCTTGTCATCATAATGATGAATGCCCATGTCATCACAAAGCTCCATGATACTTGTCATCACAATGCTCCATGGCCTTTGTCATCACAATGTTCCATGGCCCCTGTCATCACAGTGCTCCATGATACCTTTCGTCACAATTCTAGATGACCACTGTCATCACAATGCCCCAAGACACATGTCATCACAATTAGCCATGGCCCTTGTCATCACAATGCTCCATCATCCGTGTCATCACAATGGTCCAGGACACTTGTCATCACAATGATCCATGACCACTTACATCACAATGCTCCTTGACCCTGTCATTTTATTGCTCCATGGCCTATGCATTCACAATGCTCCATGGCACCTGTAATCACATTTCTCCATGATCCTTTTCATCACAATATTCTATGACCACTCTCATCACAATACCCCATGACGCCTATCATCATAATGCTCCAAGGCCCCTCTCATCACAATGCTCCATGAACCCTGTCATCACAATGTTCCATGACACTTGTCATCCCAGTGCTCCATGATCCTTGTCATCACAATATTCACTGCCCATGTAATCACAATGCTCCTGGTCCCCTGTAATCACAATGCTCCGTACCCTTTTCATCACAATGCTCCAGAACTCTTGTCATCATAATGCTCCATGCCCGTGTCATCACAATGCTCCATGACCACTTTCATCACAATGCTCCTTGACCCCTGTCATCACAATCCTCCATGGCCTATGTATTCACAATGCTACATGGCCCCTGTAATCACATTGCTCCATGATCCATTTCATCACAATGTTCTATGGCCACTGTCATCACAATGCCACATTACACCTGTCATCACAATGCTCCATGACCCCTGTCAGCCCAATGTTCCATGACAGATGTCATAAGTATCCTCCATGGTCCCTGTATTCACAATGCTCCATTCCCTTGTCAACGCAATGCTCCAGAACTCTGGTCATCATAATGCTCGAAGAACCTTGTCATCACAACGCTCCATGACCCGTATCATCACAATGGTCCAGGACACTTGTCATCACAATGATCCATGACCACTTACATCACAATGCTCCTTGACTCCTGTCATCACAATGCTCCATAGCGTCTTCATTCGAAATGCTACATGGTCCCTATAATCACATTGCTCCATGATCCATTTCGTCACAATGCTCTATGAACACTGTCATCACAATGCCACATTACACCTGTCATCACAATGCTCCATGGCCCCTGTCAGCACAATGTTCCATGACAGATGTCATCACAATGCTTTAGAACTCTTGTCTTCATAGTCCTCCATGCCCGTTTCATCACAATGCTCCATGACACTTGTCATCACAATACTCCATGGCCTTTGTCATCACAATGTTCCATGGTCCCTGTCATCACAGTGCTCCATGAATCCTTTCTTCATAATTCTAGATGACCACTGTCATCACAATTCGCCATGGCACCTGTCATCACAATGCTCCATGGCCTATGTATTCACAATTTTCCATGGCCCCTGAAATCACATTGCTCCATGATCCCTTTCATCACAATGCTGCATGCCCCCTGTCATCAAAATGCCCCGTGACACCTGTCATCACAATGCTCCATGGCCTTTATCATCACAATGCTCCATGACCCCTGTCATCACAATGCTCAATGACCCTTGTCATCACAATGCTCCATAGCCCCTGTAATCACAATGCTCCATGCCATTCTCATCACAATGCTCCAGACCTCTTGTCATCATAAGGCTCTATGCCCTTGTCCTCACAATGCTACATGACACGTGTCAGCACAATGTTCCTTGGCCTTTAACATCACAATGTTCCATGGCCCCTGTCATCCCAGTGCTCCAGTATAACTTTCATCACAATGCTAGATGACCACTGTCATCACAATGCCCAATGACACCTGTCATCATAATTCGCCATGGCCCTTGACATCACAATGCTCCATGAACCGTGTCATCACAAGATTCCAGGACACTTGTCATCACAATGATCCTTGACTTCTTTCATCACAATGCTCCATAACCACTGTCATCACAAAGTTCCATGGCCCCTGTAATCACATTGCTCCATGATCCCTTTCATCACAATGCTCCACGACCCTTCTCATCACAATGATCCCAGCCCTTGTCATCACAATGCTCCATGACCCTTCTCATCACAATGTTCCCTGCACTTTTCATCACAATGCTCCATGGACCCTGTAATCACAATGCTCCATGCCCTTGTCATCACAATTCTCCAGAACACTTGTAATCATAATGCCCCTTGCCCATGTCATCACAATGCTCTATGACACTCGTCATCAGAATCCTCCACGGCCTTTGTCATCAAAATGCTCCAAGTCCCCTTTCATCACCGTGTTCCATGATACCTTTCATCACACAGCTAGATTACCACTGTCATCACTATGCCCCATGACACCTGGCATCACAATTCTCCATTGCCCTTTTCATCATAATCCTCCATGAAACGAGTCATCACAATGCTCCATGATCCTTGTCATCACAATATTCACTGCCCATGTAATCACAATGCTCCTGGTCCCCTGTAATCACAATGCTCCGTACCCTTTTCATCACAATGCTCCAGAACTCTTGTCATCATAATGCTCCATGCCCGTGTCATCACAATGCTCCATGACCACTTTCATCACAATGCTCCTTGACCCCTGTCATCACAATCCTCCATGGCCTATGTATTCACAATGCTACATGGCCCCTGTAATCACATTGCTCCATGATCCATTTCATCACAATGTTCTATGGCCACTGTCATCACAATGCCACATTACACCTGTCATCACAATGCTCCATGACCCCTGTCAGCCCAATGTTCCATGACAGATGTCATAAGTATCCTCCATGGTCCCTGTATTCACAATGCTCCATTCCCTTGTCAACGCAATGCTCCAGAACTCTGGTCATCATAATGCTCGAAGAACCTTGTCATCACAACGCTCCATGACCCGTATCATCACAATGGTCCAGGACACTTGTCATCACAATGATCCATGACCACTTACATCACAATGCTCCTTGACTCCTGTCATCACAATGCTCCATAGCGTATTCATTCGAAATGCTACATGGTCCCTATAATCACATTGCTCCATGATCCATTTCGTCACAATGCTCTATGAACACTGTCATCACAATGCCACATTACACCTGTCATCACAATGCTCCATGGCCCCTGTCAGCACAATGTTCCATGACAGATGTCATCACAATGCTTTAGAACTCTTGTCTTCATAGTCCTCCATGCCCGTTTCATCACAATGCTCCATGACACTTGTCATCACAATACTCCA
>NW_028124916.1:0-111000 GCF_965194825.1 Balaenoptera physalus
AACGCCACCAGCCCCTTTCCCTCAAAGTGCTGTTTCTGTGTAGACTAGGGAAAGACACCATGGTTCCCAGCTTAGAACGGCTCATTTCACTGTTGGTTTCCCCCATGAAAGAGCCAGAAGTGCTGATCTCAACTAATCGGGCTGCACATCCCTGAAACCTAGGGGTAGGGCAGTTCTGAGCCAATGTGCCACCTAAGGAAAGAAAGCAGAGTTTTCAGCCTGGGAAGCAGGGCCTCAAGTAAGTGTGCCAACAGAGTGCCCTCCTTTAGAGCCAGCTGAGAAACTGAGGCAAGGCAGAATCTACCCGCTTACAACGAAATGTTTCTCTTCAGAATAGCAGATGTTTCTACCAAACGCCAGCAGCTCCTCTCCCTCAGAGTGCTGTTTCTGTGTACACTAGGGAAAGACACTATGGTCCCCAGCTTAGAACGGGTCTTTTCCCAGTTGGTTTCCTCCATGAAAGAGTCAGAAAGGCTGATCTCAAAAAATCGGCCTGCACATCCCTGAATCCTTGGGGTAGGGGAGTTCTCAGCCAATGTGCCACCTAAGGAATGAAAGCAAAATTTTCAGCCTGGGAAGCAGGGCCTCAAGTAAGTCTGCCAACAGTGTGCCCTCCTTTAGAGCCAGCTGAGAAAATGTGGCTAGGCTGATCTACCCGCTTACAACGAAATGTTTCACTACAGAATAGGAGATTTTGCTACCAAACGCCAGCAGCCCCTTTCCCTCAACGTGCTGTTTCTGTGTAGACTAGGGAAAGACACCATGGTTCCCAGCTTAGAACGGCTCTTTTCACTGTTGGTTTCCCCCATGAAAGAGCCAGAGGTGCTGACCTTAACTAATCGGGCTGCACATCCCTGAATCCTAGGGGTAGGGCAGTTCTGAGCCAATGTGCCACCTAAGGAGAAAAAGCAGAGTTTTCAGCCTGGGAAGCAGGGCCTCAAGTAAGTGTGCCAACAGAGTGCCCTCCTTTATAGCCAGCTGAGAAAATGAGGCAAGGCTGAATCTACCCGCTTACAACGAAATGTTTCTCTTCAGAATAGCAGATATTTGTACCAAACACCAGCAGCTCCTCTCCCTCAGAGTGCTGTTTCTGTATACACTAGGGAAAGACACTATGGTCCCCAGCGTAGAACGGGTCTTTACCCAGTTTGTTTCCTCCATGAAAGAGTCAGAAAGGCTGATCTCAAAAAATCGGCCTGAACATCCCTGAATCCTTGGGGTAGGGGAGTTCTGAGCCAATGTGCCACCTGAGGAATGAAAGCAAAATTTTCAGCCTTGGAAGCAGGGCCTCAAGTAAGTCTGCCAACAGTGTGCCCTCCTTTAGAGTCAGCTGAGAATATGTGGCCAGGCTGATCTACCCGCTTACAACGAAATGTTTCACTTCAGAATAGGAGATTTTGCTACCAAACGCCAGCAGCCCCTTTCCCTCAAAGTGCTGTTTCTGTGTAGACTAGGGAGAGACACCATGGTTCCCAGCTTAGAACGGCTCTTTTCACTGTTGGTTTCCCCCATGAAAGAGCCAGAAGTGCTGATCTCAACTAATCGGGCTGCACATCCCTGAATCCTATGGGTAGGGCAGTTCTGAGCCAATGTGCCACCTAAGGAAAGAAAGCAGAGTTTTCAGCCTGGGAAGCAGGGCCTCAAGTAAGTGTGCCAACAGAGTGCCCTCCTTTATAGCCAGCTGAGAAACTGAGGGAAGGCTGAATCTACCCGCTTACAACGAAATGTTTCTCTTCACAATAGCAGATGTTTCTACCAAACGCCAGCAGCTCCTCTCCCTCAGAGTGCTGTTTCTGTGTACACTAGGGAAATACACTATGGTCCCCAGCTTAGAACGGGTCTTTACCCAGTTGGTTTCCTCCATGAAAGAGTCAGAAAGGCTGATATCAAAAAATCGGCCTGCACATCCCTGAATCCTAGGGGTAGGGCAGTTCTGAGCCAATGTGCCACCTAAGGAGAGAAAGCAGAGTTTTCAGCCTGGGAAGCAGGGCCTCAAGTAAGTCTGCCAACAGTGTGCCCTCCTTTAGAAGCAGCTGAGAAAATGTGGCCAGGCTGATCTACCCCCTTATAACGAAATGTTTCACTTCAGAATAGGAGATTTCGCTACCAAACGCCAGCAGCCCCTTTCCCTCAACGTGCTGTTTCTGTGTAGACTAGGGAAAGACACCATGGTTCCCAGCTTAGAACGGCTCTGTTCACTGTTGGTTTCCCCCATGAAAGAGCCAGAGGTGCTGACCTTAACTAATCGGGCTGCACATCCCTGAATCCTAGGGTTAGGGCAGTTCTGAGCCAATGTGCCACCTAAGGAGAAAAAGCAGAGTTTTCAGCCTGGGAAGCAGGGCCTCAAGTAAGTGTGCCAACAGAGTGCCCTCCTTTATAGCCAGCTGAGAAAAGCAGGCAAGGCTGAATCCACCCGCTTACAACGAAATGTTTCTCTTCAGAATAGCAGATGTTTCTACCAAACGCCAGCAGCTCCTCTCCCTCAGAGTGCTGTTTCTGTATACACTAGGGAAAGACACTATGGTCCCCAGCTTAGAACGGGTCTTTACCCAGTTGGTTTCCTCCATGAAAGAGTCAGAAAGGCTGATCTCAAAAAATCGGCCTGCACATCCCTGAATCCTTGGGGTAGGGGAGTTCTGAGCCAATGTGCCACCTAAGGAATGAAAGCAAAATTTTCAGCCTGGGAAGCAGGGCCTCAAGTAAGTCTGCCAACAGTGTGCCCTCCTTTAGAGCCAGCTGAGAAAATGTGGCCAGGCTGATCTACCCGCTTACAACGAAATGTTTCACTTCAGAATAGGAGATTTTGCTACCAAACGCCAGCAGCCCCTTTCCCTCAAAGTGCTGTTTCTGTGTAGACTAGGGAATGACACCATGGTTCCCAGCTTAGAACGGCTCTTTTCACTGTTGGTTTCCCCAATGAAATTGCCAGAAGTGCTGATCTCAACTAATCGGGCTTCACATCCCTGAATCCTAGAGGTAGGGCAGTTCTGAGCCAATGTGCCACCTAAGGAAAGAAAGCAGAGTTTTCAGCCTGGGAAGCAGGGCCTCAAGTAAGTGTGCCAACAGAGTTCCTTCCTTTATAGCCAGCTGAGAAAATGAGGCAAGGCTGAATCTACCCGCTTACAACGAAATGTTTCTCTTCAGAATAGCAGATGTTTCTACCAAACGCCAGCAGCTCCTCTCCCTCAGAGTGCTGTTTCTGTGTACACTAGGGAAAGACACTATGGTCCCCAGCTTAGAACGGGTCTTTTTCCAGTTGGTTTCCTCCATGAAAGAGTCAGAAAGGCTGATCTCAAGAAATCGGCCTGCACATCCCTGAATCCTTGGGGTAGGGGAGTTCTGAGCCAATGTGCCACCTAAGGAATGAAAGCAAAATTTTCAGCCTGGGAAGCAGGGCCTCAAGTAAGTCTGCCAACAGTGTGCCCTCCTTTAGAGCCAGCTGAGAAAATGTGGCCAGGCTGATCTACCCGCTTACAACGAAATGTTTCACTTCAGAATAGGAGATTTTGCTACCAAACGCCAGCAGCCCCTTTCCCTCAAAGTGCTGTTTCTGTGTAGACTAGGGAAAGACACCATGGTTCCCAGCTTAGAACGGCTCTTTTCACTGTTGGTTTCCCCCATGAAAGAGCCAGAAGTGCTGATCTCAACTAATCGGGCTGCACATCCCTGAATCCTATGGGTAGGGCAGTTCTGAGCCAATGTGCCACCTAAGGAAAGAAAGCAGAGTTTTCAGCCTGGGAAGCAGGGCCTCAAGTAAGTGTGCCAACAGAGTGCCCTCCTTTATAGCCAGCTGAGAAACTGAGGGAAGGCTGAATCTACCCGCTTACAACGAAATGTTTCTCTTCACAATAGCAGATGTTTCTACCAAACGCCAGCAGCTCCTCTCCCTCAGAGTGCTGTTTCTGTGTACACTAGGGAAATACACTATGGTCCCCAGCTTAGAACGGGTCTTTACCCAGTTGGTTTCCTCCATGAAAGATTCAGAAAGGCTGATATCAAAAAATCGGCCTGCACATCCCTGAATCCTAGGGGTAGGGCAGTTCTGAGCCAATGTGCCACCTAAGGAGAGAAAGCAGAGTTTTCAGCCTGGGAAGCAGGGCCTCAAGTAAGTCTGCCAACAGTGTGCCCTCCTTTAGAAGCAGCTGAGAAAATGTGGCCAGGCTGATCTACCCGCTTACAACGAAATGTTTCACTTCAGAATAGGAGATTTTGCTACCAAACGCCAGCAGCCCCTTTCCCTCAAAGTGCTGTTTCTGTGTAGACTAGGGAGAGACACCATGGTTCCCAGCTTAGAACGGCTCTTTTCACTGTTGGTTACCCCCATGAAATTGCCAGAAGTGCTGATCTCAACTAATCGGGCTTCACATCCCTGAATCCTAGAGGTAGGGCAGTTCTGAGCCAATGTGCCACCTAAGGAAAGAAAGCAGAGTTTTCAGCCTGGGAAGCAGGGCCTCAAGTAAGTGTGCCAACAGAGTTCCCTCCTTTATAGCCAGCTGAGAAAATGAGGCAAGGCTGAATCTAACCGCTTACAACGAAATGTTTCTCTTCAGAATAGCAGATGTTTCTACCAAACGCCAGCAGCTCCTCTCCCTCAGAGTGCTGTTTCTGTGTACACTAGGGAAAGACACTATGGTCCCCAGCTTAGAAAGGGTCTTTTCCCAGTTGGTTTCCTCCATGAAAGAGTCAGAAAGGCTGATCTCAAAAAATCGGCCTGCACATCCCTGAATCCTTGGGGTAGGGAAGTTCTGAGCCAATGTGCCACCTAAGGAATGAAAGCAAAATTTTCAGCCTGGGAAGCAGGGCCTCAAGTAAGTCTGCCAACAGTGTGCCCTCTTTAGAGCCAGCTGAGAAAAGCAGGCAAGGCTGAATCCACCCGCTTACAACGAAATGTTTCTCTTCAGAATAGCAGATGTTTCTACCAAACGCCAGCAGCTCCTCTCCCTCAGAGTGCTGTTTCTGTATACACTAGGGAAAGACACTATGGCCCCCAGCTTAGAACGGGTCTTTACCCAGTTGGTTTCCTCCATGAAAGAGTCAGAAAGGCTGATCTCAAAAAATCGGCCTGCACATCCCTGAATCCTTGGGGTAGGGGAGTTCTGAGCCAATGTGCCACCTAAGGAATGAAAGCAAAATTTTCAGCCTGGGAAGCAGGGCCTCAAGTAAGTCTGCCAACAGTGTGCCCTCCTTTAGAGCCAGCTGAGAAAATGTGGCCAGGCTGATCTACCCGCTTACAACGAAATGTTTCACTTCAGAATAGGAGATTTAGCTACCAAACGCCAGCAGCCCCTTTCCCTCAAAGTGCTGTTTCTGTGTAGACTAGGGAAAGACACCATGGTTCCCAGCTTAGAACGGCTCTTTTCACTGTTGGTTTCCCCAATGAAATTGCCAGAAGTGCTGATCTCAACTAATCGGGCTTCACATCCCTGAATCCTAGAGGTAGGGCAGTTCTGAGCCAATGTGCCACCTAAGGAAAGAAAGCAGAGTTTTCAGCCTGGGAAGCAGGGCCTCAAGTAAGTGTGCCAACAGAGTTCCCTCCTTTATAGCCAGCTGAGAAAATGAGGCAAGGCTGAATCTACCCGCTTACAACGAAATGTTTCTCTTCACAATAGCAGATGTTTCTACCAAACGCCAGCAGCTCCTCTCCCTCAGAGTGCTGTTTCTGTGTACACTAGGGAAAGACACTATGGTCCCCAGCTTAGAAAGGGTCTTTTCCCAGTTGGTTTCCTCCATGAAAGAGTCAGAAAGGCTGATCTCAAAAAATCGGCCTGCACATCCCTGAATCCTTGGGGTAGGGAAGTTCTGAGCCAATGTGCCACCTAAGGAATGAAAGCAAAATTTTCAGCCTGGGAAGCAGGGCCTCAAGTAAGTCTGCCAACAGTGTGCCCTCCTTTAGAAGCAGCTGAGAAAATGTGGCCAGGCTGATCTACCCGCTTACAACGAAATGTTTCACTTCAGAATAGGAGATTTTGCTACCAAACGCCAGCAGCCCCTTTCCCTCAAAGTGCTGTTTCTGTGTAGACTAGGGAGAGACACCATGGTTCCCAGCTTGGAACGGCTCTTTTCACTGTTGGTTTCCCCCATGAAATTGCCAGAAGTGCTGATCTCAACTAATCGGGCTTCACATCCCTGAATCCTAGAGGTAGGGCAGTTCGGAGCCAATGTGCCACCTAAGGAAAGAAAGCAGAGTTTTCAGCCTGGGAAGCAGGGCCTCAAGTAAGTCAGCCAACAGAGTGCCCTCCTTTATACCCAGCTGAGAAAATGAGGCAAGGCTGAATCTAACCGCTTACAACGAAATGTTTCTCTTCACAATAGCAGATGTTTCTACCAAACGCCAGCAGCTCCTCTCCCTCAGAGTGCTGTTTCTGTGTACACTAGGGAAAGACACTATGGTCCCCAGCTTAGAAAGGGTCTTTTCCCAGTTGGTTTCCTCCATGAAAGAGTCAGAAAGGCTGATCTCAAAAAATCGGCCTGCACATCCCTGAATCCTTGGGGTAGGGAAGTTCTGAGCCAATGTGCCACCTAAGGAATGAAAGCAAAATTTTCAGCCTGGGAAGCAGGGCCTCAAGTAAGTCTGCCAACAGTGTGCCCTCCTTTAGAGCCAGCTGAGAAAAGCAGGCAAGGCTGAATCCACCCGCTTACAACGAAATGTTTCTCTTCAGAATAGCAGATGTTTCTACCAAACGCCAGCAGCTCCTCTCCCTCAGAGTGCTGTTTCTGTATACACTAGGGAAAGACACTATGGTCCCCAGCTTAGAACGGGTCTTTACCCAGTTGGTTTCCTCCATGAAAGAGTCAGAAAGGCTGATCTCAAAAAATCGGCCTGCACATCCCTGAATCCTTGGGGTAGGGGAGTTCTGAGCCAATGTGCCACCTAAGGAATGAAAGCAAAATTTTCAGCCTGGGAAGCAGGGCCTCAAGTAACTCTGCCAACAGTGTGCCTTCCTTTAGAAGCAGCTGAGAAAATGTGGCCAGGCTGATCTACCCGCTTACAACGAAATGTTTCACTTCAGAATAGGAGATTTTGCTACCAAACGCCAGCAGCCCCTTTCCCTCAAAGTGCTGTTTCTGTGTAGACTAGGGAGAGACACCATGGTTCCCAGCTTAGAACGGCTCTTTTCACTGTTGGTTTCCCCCATGAAATTGCCAGAAGTGCTGATCTCAACTAATCGGGCTTCACATCCCTGAATCCTAGAGGTAGGGCAGTTCTGAGCCAATGTGCCACCTAAGGAAAGAAAGCAGAGTTTTCAGCCTGGGAAGCAGGGCCTCAAGTAAGTGTGCCAACAGAGTTCCCTCCTTTATAGCCAGCTGAGAAAATGAGGCAAGGCTGAATCTACCCGCTTACAACGAAATGTTTCTCTTCAGAATAGCAGATGTTTCTACCAAACGCCAGCAGCTCCTCTCCCTCAGAGTGCTGTTTCTGTGTACACTAGGGAAAGACACTATGGTCCCCAGCTTAGAACAGGTCTTTACCCAGTTGGTTTCCTCCATGAAAGATTCAGAAAGGCTGATATCAAAAAATCGGCCTGCACATCCCTGAATCCTAGGGGTAGGGCAGTTCTGAGCCAATGTGCCACCTAAGGAGAGAAAGCAGAGTTTTCAGCCTGGGAAGCAGGGCCTCAAGTAAGTCTGCCAACAGTGTGCCCTCCTTTAGAAGCAGCTGAGAAAATGTGGCCAGGCTGATCTACCCGCTTACAACGAAATGTTTCACTTCAGAATAGGAGATTTTGCTACCAAACGCCAGCAGCCCCTTTCCCTCAAAGTGCTGTTTCTGTGTAGACTAGGGAGAGACACCATGGTTCCCAGCTTAGAACGGCTCTTTTCACTGTTGGTTTCCCCCATGAAATTGCCAGAAGTGCTGATCTCAACAAATCGGGCTTCACATCCCTGAATCCTAGAGGTAGGGCAGTTCTGAGCCAATGTGCCACCTAAGGAAAGAAAGCAGAGTTTTCAGCCTGGGAAGCAGGGCCTCAAGTAAGTCAGCCAACAGAGTGCCCTCCTTTATACCCAGCTGAGAAAATGAGGCAAGGCTGAATCTAACCGCTTACAACGAAATGTTTCTCTTCAGAATAGCAGATGTTTCTACCAAACGCCAGCAGCTCCTCTCCCTCAGAGTGCTGTTTCTGTGTACACTAGGGAAAGACACTATGGTCCCCAGCTTAGAACGGGTCTTTTCTCAGGTGGTTTCCTCCATGAAAGAGTCAGAAAGGCTGATCTCAAAAAATCGGCCTGCACATCCCTGAATCCTAGGGGTAGGGCAGTTCTGAGCCAATGTGCCACCTAAGGAGAGAAAGCAGAGTTTTCAGCCTGGGAAGCAGGGCCTCAAGTAAGTCTGCCAACAGTGTGCCCTCCTTTAGAAGCAGCTGAGAAAATGTGGCCAGGCTGATCTACCCGCTTACAACGAAATGTTTCACTTCAGAATAGGAGATTTTGCTACCAAACGCCAGCAGCCCCTTTCCCTCAAAGTGCTGTTTCTGTGTAGACTAGGGAGAGACACCATGGTTCCCAGCTTAGAACGGCTCTTTTCACTGTTGGTTTCCCCCATGAAATTCCCAGAAGTGCTGATCTCAACTAATCGGGCTTCACATCCCTGAATCCTAGAGGTAGGGCAGTTCTGAGCCAATGTGCCACCTAAGGAAAGAAAGCAGAGTTTTCAGCCTGGGAAGCAGGGCCTCAAGTAAGTGTGCCAACAGAGTGCCCTCCTTTATAGCCAGCTGAGAAACTGAGGGAAGGCTGAATCTACCCGCTTACAACGAAATGTTTCTCTTCACAATAGCAGATGTTTCTACCAAACGCCAGCAGCTCCTCTCCCTCAGAGTGCTGTTTCTGTGTACACTAGGGAAAGACACTATGGTCCCCAGCTTAGAACGGGTCTTTTCCCAGTTGGTTTCCTCCATGAAAGAGTCAGAAAGGCTGATCTCAAAAAATCGGCCTGCACATCCCTGAATCCTTGGGGTAGGGGAGTTCTGAGCCAATGTGCCACCTAAGGAATGAAAGCAAAATTTTCAGCCTGGGAAGCAGGGCCTCAAGTAAGTCTGCCAACAGTGTGCCCTCCTTTAGAGCCAGCTGAGAAAATGTGGCCAGGCTGATCTACCCGCTTACAACGAAATGTTTCACTTCAGAATAGGAGATTTTGCTACCAAACGCCAGCAGCCCCTTTCCCTCAACGTGCTGTTTCTGTGTAGACTAGGGAAAGACACCATGGTTCCCAGCTTAGAACGGCTCTTTTCACTGTTGGTTTCCCCCATGAAAGAGCCAGAGGTGCTGACCTTAACTAATCGGGCTGCACATCCCTGAATCCTAGGGGTAGGGCAGTTCTGAGCCAATGTGCCACCTAAGGAGAAAAAGCAGAGTTTTCAGCCTGGGAAGCAGGGCCTCAAGTAAGTGTGCCAACAGAGTGCCCTCCTTTATAGCCAGCTGAGAAAATGAGGCAAGGCTGAATCTACCCGCTTACAACGAAATGTTTCTCTTCAGAATAGCAGATGTTTCTACCAAACGCCAGCAGCTCCTCTCCCTTAGAGTGCTGTTTCTGTGTACACTAGGGAAAGACACTATGGTCCCCAGCTTAGAACGGGTCTTTACCCAGTTGGTTTCCTCCATGAAAGATTCAGAAAGGCTGATATCAAAAAATCGGCCTGCACATCCCTGAATCCTAGGGGTAGGGCAGTTCTGAGCCAATGTGCCACCTAAGGAGAGAAAGCAGAGTTTTCAGCCTGGGAAGCAGGGCCTCAAGTAAGTCTGCCAACAGTGTGCCCTCCTTTAGAAGCAGCTGAGAAAATGTGGCCAGGCTGATCTACCCGCTTACAACGAAATGTTTCACTTCAGAATAGGAGATTTTGCTACCAAACGCCAGCAGCCCCTTTCCCTCAAAGTGCTGTTTCTGTGTAGACTAGGGAGAGACACCATGGTTCCCAGCTTAGAACGGCTCTTTTCACTGTTGGTTTCCCCCATGAAATTGCCAGAAGTGCTGATCTCAACTAATCGGGCTTCACATCCCTGAATCCTAGAGGTAGGGCAGTTCTGAGCCAATGTGCCACCTAAGGAAAGAAAGCAGAGTTTTCAGCCTGGGAAGCAGGGCCTCAAGTAAGTCAGCCAACAGAGTGCCCTCCTTTATACCCAGCTGAGAAAATGAGGCAAGGCTGAATCTAACCGCTTACAACGAAATGTTTCTCTTCACAATAGCAGATGTTTCTACCAAACGCCAGCAGCTCCTCTCCCTCAGAGTGCTGTTTCTGTGTACACTAGGGAAAGACACTATGGTCCCCAGCTTAGAAAGGGTCTTTTCCCAGTTGGTTTCCTCCATGAAAGAGTCAGAAAGGCTGATCTCAAAAAATCGGCCTGCACATCCCTGAATCCTTGGGGTAGGGAAGTTCTGAGCCAATGTGCCACCTAAGGAATGAAAGCAAAATTTTCAGCCTGGGAAGCAGGGCCTCAAGTAAGTCTGCCAACAGTGTGCCCTCCTTTAGAGCCAGCTGAGAAAAGCAGGCAAGGCTGAATCCACCCGCTTACAACGAAATGTTTCTCTTCAGAATAGCAGATGTTTCTACCAAACGCCAGCAGCTCCTCTCCCTCAGAGTGCTGTTTCTGTATACACTAGGGAAAGACACTATGGTCCCCAGCTTAGAACGGGTCTTTACCCAGTTGGTTTCCTCCATGAAAGAGTCAGAAAGGCTGATCTCAAAAAATCGGCCTGCACATCCCTGAATCCTTGGGGTAGGGGAGTTCTGAGCCAATGTGCCACCTAAGGAATGAAAGCAAAATTTTCAGCCTGGGAAGCAGGGCCTCAAGTAAGTCTGCCAACAGTGTGCCCTCCTTTAGAAGCAGCTGAGAAAATGTGGCCAGGCTGATCTACCCGCTTACAACGAAATGTTTCACTTCAGAATAGGAGATTTTGCTACCAAACGCCAGCAGCCCCTTTCCCTCAAAGTGCTGTTTCTGTGTAGACTAGGGAGAGACACCATGGTTCCCAGCTTGGAACGGCTCTTTTCACTGTTGGTTTCCCCCATGAAATTGCCAGAAGTGCTGATCTCAACTAATCGGGCTTCACATCCCTGAATCCTAGAGGTAGGGCAGTTCTGAGCCAATGTGCCACCTAAGGAAAGAAAGCAGAGTTTTCAGCCTGGGAAGCAGGGCCTCAAGTAAGTCAGCCAACAGAGTGCCCTCCTTTATACCCAGCTGAGAAAATGAGGCAAGGCTGAATCTAACCGCTTACAACGAAATGTTTCTCTTCAGAATAGCAGATGTTTCTACCAAACGCCAGCAGCTCCTCTCCCTCAGAGTGCTGTTTCTGTGTACACTAGGGAAAGACACTATGGTCCCCAGCTTAGAAAGGGTCTTTTCCCAGTTGGTTTCCTCCAGGAAAGAGTCAGAAAGGCTGATCTCAAAAAATCGGCCTGCACATCCCTGAATCCTTGGGGTAGGGAAGTTCTGAGCCAATGTGCCACCTAAGGAATGAAAGCAAAATTTTCAGCCTGGGAAGCAGGGCCTCAAGTAAGTCTGCCAACAGTGTGCCCTCCTGTAGAGCCAGCTGAGAAAAGCAGGCAAGGCTGAATCCACCCGCTTACAACGAAATGTTTCTCTTCAGAATAGCAGATGTTTCTACCAAACGCCAGCAGCTCCTCTCCCTCAGAGTGCTGTTTCTGTATACACTAGGGAAAGACACTATGGTCCCCAGCTTAGAACGGGTCTTTACCCAGTTGGTTTCCTCCATGAAAGAGTCAGAAAGGCTGATCTCAAAAAATCGGCCTGCACATCCCTGAATCCTTGGGGTAGGGGAGTTCTGAGCCAATGTGCCACCTAAGGAATGAAAGCAAAATTTTCAGCCTGGGAAGCAGGGCCTCAAGTAAGTCTGCCAACAGTGTGCCCTCCTTTAGAAGCAGCTGAGAAAATGTGGCCAGGCTGATCTACCCGCTTACAACGAAATGTTTCACTTCAGAATAGGAGATTTTGCTACCAAACGCCAGCAGCCCCTTTCCCTCAAAGTGCTGTTTCTGTGTAGACTAGGGAGAGACACCATGGTTCCCAGCTTGGAACGGCTCTTTTCACTGTTGGTTTCCCCCATGAAATTGCCAGAAGTGCTGATCTCAACTAATCGGGCTTCACATCCCTGAATCCTAGAGGTAGGGCAGTTCTGAGCCAATGTGCCACCTAAGGAAAGAAAGCAGAGTTTTCAGCCTGGGAAGCAGGGCCTCAAGTAAGTCAGCCAACAGAGTGCCCTCCTTTATACCCAGCTGAGAAAATGAGGCAAGGCTGAATCTAACCGCTTACAACGAAATGTTTCTCTTCACAATAGCAGATGTTTCTACCAAACGCCAGCAGCTCCTCTCCCTCAGAGTGCTGTTTCTGTGTACACTAGGGAAAGACACTATGGTCCCCAGCTTAGAAAGGGTCTTTTCCCAGTTGGTTTCCTCCATGAAAGAGTCAGAAAGGCTGATCTCAAAAAATCGGCCTGCACATCCCTGAATCCTTGGGGTAGGGAAGTTCTGAGCCAATGTGCCACCTAAGGAATGAAAGGAAAATTTTCAGCCTGGGAATCAGGGCCTCAAGTAAGTCTGCCAACAGTGTGCCCTCCTTTAGAGCCAGCTGAGAAAAGCAGGCAAGGCTGAATCCACCCGCTTACAACGAAATGTTTCTCTTCAGAATAGCAGATGTTTCTACCAAACGCCAGCAGCTCCTCTCCCTCAGAGTGCTGTTTCTGTATACACTAGGGAAAGACACTATGGTCCCCAGCTTAGAACGGGTCTTTACCCAGTTGGTTTCCTCCATGAAAGAGTCAGAAAGGCTGATCTCAAAAAATCGGCCTGCACATCCCTGAATCCTTGGGGTAGGGGAGTTCTGAGCCAATGTGCCACCTAAGGAATGAAAGCAAAATTTTCAGCCTGGGAAGCAGGGCCTCAAGTAAGTCTGCCAACAGTGTGCCCTCCTTTAGAAGCAGCTGAGAAAATGTGGCCAGGCTGATCTACCCGCTTACAACGAAATGTTTCACTTCAGAATAGGAGATTTTGCTACCAAACGCCAGCAGCCCCTTTCCCTCAAAGTGCTGTTTCTGTGTAGACTAGGGATAGACACCATGGTTCCCAGCTTGGAACGGCTCTTTTCACTGTTGGTTTCCCCCATGAAATTGCCAGAAGTGCTGATCTCAACTAATCGGGCTTCACATCCCTGAATCCTAGAGGTAGGGCAGTTCTGAGCCAATGTGCCACCTAAGGAAAGAAAGCAGAGTTTTCAGCCTGGGAAGCAGGGCCTCAAGTAAGTGTGCCAACAGAGTTCCCTCCTTTATAGCCAGCTGAGAAAATGAGGCAAGGCTGAATCTACCCGCTTACAACGAAATGTTTCTCTTCAGAATAGCAGATGTTTCTACCAAACGCCAGCAGCTCCTCTCCCTCAGAGTGCTGTTTCTGTGTACACTAGGGAAAGACACTATGGTCCCCAGCTTAGAACGGGTCTTTACCCAGTTGGTTTCCTCCATGAAAGATTCAGAAAGGCTGATATCAAAAAATCGGCCTGCACATCCCTGAATCCTAGGGGTAGGGCAGTTCTGAGCCAATGTGCCACCTAAGGAGAGAAAGCAGAGTTTTCAGCCTGGGAAGCAGGGCCTCAAGTAAGTCTGCCAACAGTGTGCCCTCCTTTAGAAGCAGCTGAGAAAATGTGGCCAGGCTGATCTACCCGCTTACAACGAAATGTTTCACTTCAGAATAGGAGATTTTGCTACCAAACGCCAGGAGCCCCTTTCCCTCAAAGTGCTGTTTCTGTGTAGACTAGGGAGAGACACCATGGTTCCCAGCTTAGAACGGCTCTTTTCACTGTTGGTTTCCCCCATGAAATTGCCAGAAGTGCTGATCTCAACTAATCGGGCTTCACATCCCTGAATCCTAGAGGTAGGGCGGTTCTGAGCCAATGTGCCACCTAAGGAAAGAAAGCAGAGTTTTCAGCCTGGGAAGCAGGGCCTCAAGTAAGTCAGCCAACAGAGTGCCCTCCTTTATACCCAGCTGAGAAAATGAGGCAAGGCTGAATCTAACCGCTTACAACGAAATGTTTCTCTTCAGAATAGCAGATGTTTCTACCAAACGCCAGCAGCTCCTCTCCCTCAGAGTGCTGTTTCTGTGTACACTAGGGAAAGACACTATGGTCCCCAGCTTAGAACGGGTCTTTTCCCAGGTGGTTTCCTCCATGAAAGAGTCAGAAAGGCTGATCTCAAAAAATCGGCCTGCACATCCCTGAATCCTTGGGGTAGGGGAGTTCTGAGCCAATGTGCCACCTAAGGAATGAAAGCAAAATTTTCAGCCTGGGAAGCAGGGCCTCAAGTAAGTCTGCCAACAGTGTGCCCTCCTTTAGAGCCAGCTGAGAAAATGTGGCCAGGCTGATCTACCCGCGTACAACGAAATGTTTCACTTCAGAATAGGAGATTTTGCTACCAAACGCCAGCAGCCCCTTTCCCTCAAAGTGCTGTTTCTGTGTAGACTAGGGAAAGACACCATGGTTCCCAGCTTAGAACGGCTCATTTCACTGTTGGTTTCCCCCATGAAAGAGCCAGAAGTGCTGATCTCAACTAATCGGGCTGCACATCCCTGAATCCTAGGGGTAGGGCAGTTCTGAGCCAATGTGCCACCTAAGGAAAGAAAGCAGAGTTTTCAGCCTGGGAAGCAGGGCCTCAAGTAAGTGTGCCAACAGAGTGCCCTCCTTTATAGCCAGCTGAGAAACTGAGGGAAGGCTGAATCTACCCGCTTACAACGAAATGTTTCTCTTCACAATAGCAGATGTTTCTACCAAACGCCAGCAGCTCCTCTCCCTCAGAGTGCTGTTTCTGTGTACACTAGGGAAAGACACTATGGTCCCCAGCTTAGAACGGGTCTTTTCCCAGTTGGTTTCCTCCATGAAAGAGTCAGAAAGGCTGATCTCAAAAAATCGGCCTGCACATCCCTGAATCCTTGGGGTAGGGGAGTTCTGAGCCAATGTGCCACCTAAGGAATGAAAGCAAAATTTTCAGCCTGGGAAGCAGGGCCTCAAGTAAGTCTGCCAACAGTGTGCCCTCCTTTAGAGCCAGCTGAGAAAATGTGGCCAGGCTGATCTACCCGCTTACAACGAAATGTTTCACTTCAGAATAGGAGATTTTGCTACCAAACGCCAGCAGCCCCTTTCCCTCAACGTGCTGTTTCTGTGTAGACTAGGGAAAGACACCATGGTTCGCAGCTTAGAACGGCTCTTTTCACTGTTGGTTTCCCCCATGAAAGAGCCAGAGGTGCTGACCTTAACTAATCGGGCTGCACATCCCTGAATCCTAGGGGTAGGGCAGTTCTGAGCCAATGTGCCACCTAAGGAGAAAAAGCAGAGTTTTCAGCCTGGGAAGCAGGGCCTCAAGTAAGTGTGCCAACAGAGTGCCCTCCTTTATAGCCAGCTGAGAAAATGAGGCAAGGCTGAATCTACCCGCTTACAACGAAATGTTTCTCTTCAGAATAGCAGCTGTTTCTACCAAACGCCAGCAGCTCCTCTCCCTCAGAGTGCTGTTTCTGTGTACACTAGGGAAAGACACTATGGTCCCCAGCTTAGAACGGGTCTTTACCCAGTTGGTTTCCTCCATGAAAGATTCAGAAAGGCTGATATCAAAAAATCGGCCTGCACATCCCTGAATCCTAGGGGTAGGGCAGTTCTGAGCCAATGTGCCACCTAAGGAGAGAAAGCAGAGTTTTCAGCCTGGGAAGCAGGGCCTCAAGTAAGTCTGCCAACAGTGTGCCCTCCTTTAGAAGCAGCTGAGAAAATGTGGCCAGGCTGATCTACCCGCTTACAACGAAATGTTTCACTTCAGAATAGGAGATTTTGCTACCAAACGCCAGCAGCCCCTTTCCCTCAAAGTGCTGTTTCTGTGTAGACTAGGGAGAGACACCATGGTTCCCAGCTTAGAACGGCTCTTTTCACTGTTGGTTTCCCCCATGAAATTGCCAGAAGTGCTGATCTCAACTAATCGGGCTTCACATCCCTGAATCCTAGAGGTAGGGCAGTTCTGAGCCAATGTGCCACCTAAGGAAAGAAAGCAGAGTTTTCAGCCTGGGAAGCAGGGCCTCAAGTAAGTCAGCCAACAGAGTGCCCTCCTTTATACCCAGCTGAGAAAATGAGGCAAGGCTGAATCTAACCGCTTACAACGAAATGTTTCTCTTCACAATAGCAGATGTTTCTACCAAACGCCAGCAGCTCCTCTCCCTCAGAGTGCTGTTTCCGTGTACACTAGGGAAAGACACTATGGTCCCCAGCTTAGAAAGGGTCTTTTCCCAGTTGGTTTCCTCCATGAAAGAGTCAGAAAGGCTGATCTCAAAAAATCGGCCTGCACATCCCTGAATCCTTGGGGTAGGGAAGTTCTGAGCCAATGTGCCACCTAAGGAATGAAAGCAAAATTTTCAGCCTGGGAAGCAGGGCCTCAAGTAAGTGTGCCAACAGAGTTCCCTCCTTTATAGCCAGCTGAGAAAATGAGGCAAGGCTGAATCTACCCGCTTACAACGAAATGTTTCTCTTCAGAATAGCAGATGTTTCTACCAAACGCCAGCAGCTCCTCTCCCTCAGAGTGCTGTTTCTGTGTACACTAGGGAAAGACACTATGGTCCCCAGCTTAGAACGGGTCTTTACCCAGTTGGTTTCCTCCATGAAAGATTCAGAAAGGCTGATATCAAAAAATCGGCCTGCACATCCCTGAATCCTAGGGGTAGGGCAGTTCTGAGCCAATGTGCCACCTAAGGAGAGAAAGCAGAGTTTTCAGCCTGGGAAGCAGGGCCTCAAGTAAGTCTGCCAACAGTGTGCCCTCCTTTAGAAGCAGCTGAGAAAATGTGGCCAGGCTGATCTACCCGCTTACAACGAAATGTTTCACTTCAGAATAGGAGATTTTGCTACCAAACGCCAGGAGCCCCTTTCCCTCAAAGTGCTGTTTCTGTGTAGACTAGGGAGAGACACCATGGTTCCCAGCTTAGAACGGCTCTTTTCACTGTTGGTTTCCCCCATGAAATTGCCAGAAGTGCTGATCTCAACTAATCGGGCTTCACATCCCTGAATCCTAGAGGTAGGGCAGTTCTGAGCCAATGTGCCACCTAAGGAAAGAAAGCAGAGTTTTCAGCCTGGGAAGCAGGGCCTCAAGTAAGTCAGCCAACAGAGTGCCCTCCTTTATACCCAGCTGAGAAAATGAGGCAAGGCTGAATCTATCCGCTTACAACGAAATGTTTCTCTTCAGAATAGCAGATGTTTCTACCAAACGCCAGCAGCTCCTCTCCCTCAGAGTGCTGTTTCTGTGTACACTAGGGAAAGACACTATGGTCCCCAGCTTAGAACGGGTCTTTTCCCAGGTGGTTTCCTCCATGAAAGAGTCAGAAAGGCTGATCTCAAAAAATCGGCCTGCACATCCCTGAATCCTTGGGGTAGGGGAGTTCTGAGCCAATGTGCCACCTAAGGAATGAAAGCAAAATTTTCAGCCTGGGAAGCAGGGCCTCAAGTAAGTCTGCCAACAGTGTGCCCTCCTTTAGAGCCAGCTGAGAAAATGTGGCCAGGCTGATCTACCCGCGTACAACGAAATGTTTCACTTCAGAATAGGAGATTTTGCTACCAAACGCCAGCAGCCCCTTTCCCTCAAAGTGCTGTTTCTGTGTAGACTAGGGAAAGACACCATGGTTCCCAGCTTAGAACGGCTCATTTCACTGTTGGTTTCCCCCATGAAAGAGCCAGAAGTGCTGATCTCAACTAATCGGGCTGCACATCCCTGAATCCTAGGGGTAGGGCAGTTCTGAGCCAATGTGCCACCTAAGGAAAGAAAGCAGAGTTTTCAGCCTGGGAAGCAGGGCCTCAAGTAAGTGTGCCAACAGAGTGCCCTCCTTTATAGCCAGCTGAGAAACTGAGGGAAGGCTGAATCTACCCGCTTACAACGAAATGTTTCTCTTCACAATAGCAGATGTTTCTACCAAACGCCAGCAGCTCCTCTCCCTCAGAGTGCTGTTTCTGTGTACACTAGGGAAAGACACTATGGTCCCCAGCTTAGAACGGGTCTTTTCCCAGTTGGTTTCCTCCATGAAAGAGTCAGAAAGGCTGATCTCAAAAAATCGGCCTGCACATCCCTGAATCCTTGGGGTAGGGGAGTTCTGAGCCAATGTGCCACCTAAGGAATGAAAGCAAAATTTTCAGCCTGGGAAGCAGGGCCTCAAGTAAGTCTGCCAACAGTGTGCCCTCCTTTAGAGCCAGCTGAGAAAATGTGGCCAGGCTGATCTACCCGCTTACAACGAAATGTTTCACTTCACAATAGGAGATTTTGCTACCAAACGCCAGCAGCCCCTTTCCCTCAACGTGCTGTTTCTGTGTAGACTAGGGAAAGACACCATGGTTCCCAGCTTAGAACGGCTCTTTTCACTGTTGGTTTCCCCCATGAAAGAGCCAGAGGTGCTGACCTTAACTAATCGGGCTGCACATCCCTGAATCCTAGGGGTAGGGCAGTTCTGAGCCAATGTGCCACCTAAGGAAAGAAAGCAGAGTTTTCAGCCTGGGAAGCAGGGCCTCAAGTAAGTGTGCCAACAGAGTGCCCTCCTTTATAGCCAGCTGAGAAAATGAGGCAAGGCTGAATCTACCCGCTGACAACGAAATGTTTCTCTTCAGAATAGCAGATGTTTCTACCAAACGCCAGCAGCTCCTCTCCCTCAGAGTGCTGTTTCTGTGTACACTAGGGAAAGACACTATGGTCCCCAGCTTAGAACGGGTCTTTACCCAGTTGGTTTCCTCCATGAAAGATTCAGAAAGGCTGATATCAAAAAATCGGCCTGCACATCCCTGAATCCTAGGGGTAGGGCAGTTCTGAGCCAATGTGCCACCTAAGGAGAGAAAGCAGAGTTTTCAGCCTGGGAAGCAGGGCCTCAAGTAAGTCTGCCAACAGTGTGCCCTCCTTTAGAAGCAGCTGAGAAAATGTGGCCAGGCTGATCTACCCGCTTACAACGAAATGTTTCACTTCAGAATAGGAGATTTTGCTACCAAACGCCAGCAGCCCCTTTCCCTCAAAGTGCTGTTTCTGTGTAGACTAGGGAGAGACACCATGGTTCCCAGCTTAGAACGGCTCTTTTCACTGTTGGTTTCCCCCATGAAATTGCCAGAAGTGCTGATCTCAACTAATCGGGCTTCACATCCCTGAATCCTAGAGGTAGGGCAGTTCTGAGCCAATGTGCCACCTAAGGAAAGAAAGCAGAGTTTTCAGCCTGGGAAGCAGGGCCTCAAGTAAGTCAGCCAACAGAGTGCCCTCCTTTATACCCAGCTGAGAAAATGAGGCAAGGCTGAATCTAACCGCTTACAACGAAATGTTTCTCTTCACAATAGCAGATGTTTCTACCAAACGCCAGCAGCTCCTCTCCCTCAGAGTGCTGTTTCTGTGTACACTAGGGAAAGACACTATGGTCCCCAGCTTAGAAAGGGTCTTTTCCCAGTTGGTTTCCTCCATGAAAGAGTCAGAAAGGCTGATCTCAAAAAATCGGCCTGCACATCCCTGAATCCTTGGGGTAGGGAAGTTCTGAGCCAATGTGCCACCTAAGGAATGAAAGCAAAATTTTCAGCCTGGGAAGCAGGGCCTCAAGTAAGTCTGCCAACAGTGTGCCCTCCTTTAGAGCCAGCTGAGAAAAGCAGGCAAGGCTGAATCCACCCGCTTACAACGAAATGTTTCTCTTCAGAATAGCAGATGTTTCTACCAAACGCCAGCAGGTCCTCTCCCTCAGAGTGCTGTTTCTGTATACACTAGGGAAAGACACTATGGTCCCCAGCTTAGAACGGGTCTTTACCCAGTTGGTTTCCTCCATGAAAGAGTCAGAAAGGCTGATCTCAAAAAATCGGCCTGCACATCCCTGAATCCTTGGGGTAGGGGAGTTCTGAGCCAATGTGCCACCTAAGGAATGAAAGCAAAATTTTCAGCCTGGGAAGCAGGGCCTCAAGTAAGTCTGCCAACAGTGTGCCCTCCTTTAGAAGCAGCTGAGAAAATGTGGCCAGGCTGATCTACCCGCTTACAACGAAATGTTTCACTTCAGAATAGGAGATTTTGCTACCAAACGCCAGCAGCCCCTTTCCCTCAAAGTGCTGTTTCTGTGTAGACTAGGGAGAGACACCATGGTTCCCAGCTTGGAACGGCTCTTTTCACTGTTGGTTTCCCCCATGAAATTGCCAGAAGTGCTGATCTCAACTAATCGGGCTTCACATCCCTGAATCCTAGAGGTAGGGCAGTTCTGAGCCAATGTGCCACCTAAGGAAAGAAAGCAGAGTTTTCAGCCTGGGAAGCAGGGCCTCAAGTAAGTCAGCCAACAGAGTGCCCTCCTTTATACCCAGCTGAGAAAATGAGGCAAGGCTGAATCTAACCGCTTACAACGAAATGTTTCTCTTCAGAATAGCAGATGTTTCTACCAAACGCCAGCAGCTCCTCTCCCTCAGAGTGCTGTTTCTGTGTACACTAGGGAAAGACACTATGGTCCCCAGCTTAGAAAGGGTCTTTTCCCAGTTGGTTTCCTCCATGAAAGAGTCAGAAAGGCTGATCTCAAAAAATCGGCCTGCACATCCCTGAATCCTTGGGGTAGGGAAGTTCTGAGCCAATGTGCCACCTAAGGAATGAAAGCAAAATTTTCAGCCTGGGAAGCAGGGCCTCAAGTAAGTCTGCCAACAGTGTGCCCTCCTTTAGAGCCAGCTGAGAAAAGCAGGCAAGGCTGAATCCACCCGCTTACAACGAAATGTTTCTCTTCAGAATAGCAGATGTTTCTACCAAACGCCAGCAGCTCCTCTCCCTCAGAGTGCTGTTTCTGTATACACTAGGGAAAGACACTATGGTCCCCAGCTTAGAACGGGTCTTTACCCAGTTGGTTTCCTCCATGAAAGAGTCAGAAAGGCTGATCTCAAAAAATCGGCCTGCACATCCCTGAATCCTTGGGGTAGGGGAGTTCTGAGCCAATGTGCCACCTAAGGAATGAAAGCAAAATTTTCAGCCTGGGAAGCAGGGCCTCAAGTAAGTCTGCCAACAGTGTGCCCTCCTTTAGAAGCAGCTGAGAAAATGTGGCCAGGCTGATCTACCCGCTTACAACGAAATGTTTCACTTCAGAATAGGAGATTTTGCTACCAAACGCCAGCAGCCCCTTTCCCTCAAAGTGCTGTTTCTGTGTAGACTAGGGAGAGACACCATGGTTCCCAGCTTGGAACGGCTCTTTTCACTGTTGGTTTCCCCCATGAAATTGCCAGAAGTGCTGATCTCAACTAATCGGGCTTCACATCCCTGAATCCTAGAGGTAGGGCAGTTCTGAGCCAATGTGCCACCTAAGGAAAGAAAGCAGAGTTTTCAGCCTGGGAAGCAGGGCCTCAAGTAAGTCAGCCAACAGAGTGCCCTCCTTTATACCCAGCTGAGAAAATGAGGCAAGGCTGAATCTAACCACTTACAACGAAATGTTTCTCTTCACAATAGCAGATGTTTCTACCAAACGCCAGCAGCTCCTCTCCCTCAGAGTGCTGTTTCTGTGTACACTAGGGAAAGACACTATGGTCCCCAGCTTAGAAAGGGTCTTTTCCCAGTTGGTTTCCTCCATGAAAGAGTCAGAAAGGCTGATCTCAAAAAATCGGCCTGCACATCCCTGAATCCTTGGGGTAGGGAAGTTCTGAGCCAATGTGCCACCTAAGGAATGAAAGGAAAATTTTCAGCCTGGGAAGCAGGGCCTCAAGTAAGTCTGCCAACAGTGTGCCCTCCTTTAGAGCCAGCTGAGAAAAGCAGGCAAGGCTGAATCCACCCGCTTACAACGAAATGTTTCTCTTCAGAATAGCAGATGTTTCTACCAAACGCCAGCAGCTCCTCTCCCTCAGAGTGCTGTTTCTGTATACACTAGGGAAAGACACTATGGTCCCCAGCTTAGAACGGGTCTTTACCCAGTTGGTTTCCTCCATGAAAGAGTCAGAAATGCTGATCTCAAAAAATCGGCCTGCACATCCCTGAATCCTTGGGGTAGGGGAGTTCTGAGCCAATGTGCCACCTAAGGAATGAAAGCAAAATTTTCAGCCTGGGAAGCAGGGCCTCAAGTAAGTCTGCCAACAGTGTGCCCTCCTTTAGAAGCAGCTGAGAAAATGTGGCCAGGCTGATCTACCCGCTTACAACGAAATGTTTCACTTCAGAATAGGAGATTTTGCTACCAAACGCCAGCAGCCCCTTTCCCTCAAAGTGCTGTTTCTGTGTAGACTAGGGAGAGACACCATGGTTCCCAGCTTGGAACGGCTCTTTTCACTGTTGGTTTCCCCCATGAAATTGCCAGAAGTGCTGATCTCAACTAATCGGGCTTCACATCCCTGAATCCTAGAGGTAGGGCAGTTCTGAGCCAATGTGCCACCTAAGGAAAGAAAGCAGAGTTTTCAGCCTGGGAAGCAGGGCCTCAAGTAAGTGTGCCAACAGAGTTCCCTCCTTTATAGCCAGCTGAGAAAATGAGGCAAGGCTGAATCTACCCGCTTACAACGAAATGTTTCTCTTCAGAATAGCAGATGTTTCTACCAAACGCCAGCAGCTCCTCTCCCTCAGAGTGCTGTTTCTGTGTACACTAGGGAAAGACACTATGGTCCCCAGCTTAGAACGGGTCTTTACCCAGTTGGTTTCCTCCATGAAAGATTCAGAAAGGCTGATATCAAAAAATCGGCCTGCACATCCCTGAATCCTAGGGGTAGGGCAGTTCTGAGCCAATGTGCCACCTAAGGAGAGAAAGCAGAGTTTTCAGCCTGGGAAGCAGGGCCTCAAGTAAGTCTGCCAACAGTGTGCCCTCCTTTAGAAGCAGCTGAGAAAATGTGGCCAGGCTGATCTACCCGCTTACAACGAAATGTTTCACTTCAGAATAGGAGATTTTGCTACCAAACGCCAGGAGCCCCTTTCCCTCAAAGTGCTGTTTCTGTGTAGACTAGGGAGAGACACCATGGTTCCCAGCTTAGAACGGCTCTTTTCACTGTTGGTTTCCCCCATGAAATTGCCAGAAGTGCTGATCTCAACTAATCGGGCTTCACATCCCTGAATCCTAGAGGTAGGGCAGTTCTGAGCCAATGTGCCACCTAAGGAAAGAAAGCAGAGTTTTCAGCCTGGGAAGCAGGGCCTCAAGTAAGTCAGCCAACAGAGTGCCCTCCTTTATACCCAGCTGAGAAAATGAGGCAAGGCTGAATCTAACCGCTTACAACGAAATGTTTCTCTTCAGAATAGCAGATGTTTCTACCAAACGCCAGCAGCTCCTCTCCCTCAGAGTGCTGTTTCTGTGTACACTAGGGAAAGACACTATGGTCCCCAGCTTAGAACGGGTCTTTTCCCAGGTGGTTTCCTCCATGAAAGAGTCAGAAAGGCTGATCTCAAAAAATCGGCCTGCACATCCCTGAATCCTTGGGGTAGGGGAGTTCTGAGCCAATGTGCCACCTAAGGAATGAAAGCAAAATTTTCAGCCTGGGAAGCAGGGCCTCAAGTAAGTCTGCCAACAGTGTCCCCTCCTTTAGAGCCAGCTGAGAAAATGTGGCCAGGCTGATCTACCCGCGTACAACGAAATGTTTCACTTCAGAATAGGAGATTTTGCTACCTAACGCCAGCAGCCCCTTTCCCTCAAAGTGCTGTTTCTGTGTAGACTAGGGAAAGACACCATGGTTCCCAGCTTAGAACGGCTCATTTCACTGTTGGTTTCCCCCATGAAAGAGCCAGAAGTGCTGATCTCAACTAATCGGGCTGCACATCCCTGAATCCTAGGGGTAGGGCAGTTCTGAGCCAATGTGCCACCTAAGGAGAAAAAGCAGAGTTTTCAGCCTGGGAAGCAGGGCCTCAAGTAAGTGTGCCAACAGAGTGCCCTCCTTTATAGCCAGCTGAGAAACTGAGGGAAGGCTGAATCTACCCGCTTACAACGAAATGTTTCTCTTCACAATAGCAGATGTTTCTACCAAACGCCAGCAGCTCCTCTCCCTCAGAGTGCTGTTTCTGTGTACACTAGGGAAAGACACTATGGTCCCCAGCTTAGAACGGGTCTTTTCCCAGTTGGTTTCCTCCATGAAAGAGTCAGAAAGGCTGATCTCAAAAAATCGGCCTGCACATCCCTGAATCCTTGGGGTAGGGTAGTTCTGAGCCAATGTGCCACCTAAGGAATGAAAGCAAAATTTTCAGCCTGGGAAGCAGGGCCTCAAGTAAGTCTGCCAACAGTGTGCCCTCCTTTAGAGCCAGCTGAGAAAATGTGGCCAGGCTGATCTACCCGCTTACAACGAAATGTTTCACTTCAGAATAGGAGATTTTGCTACCAAACGCCAGCAGCCCCTTTCCCTCAACGTGCTGTTTCTGTGTAGACTAGGGAAAGACACCATGGTTCCCAGCTTAGAACGGCTCTTTTCACTGTTGGTTTCCCCCATGAAAGAGCCAGAGGTGCTGACCTTAACTAATCGGGCTGCACATCCCTGAATCCTAGGGGTAGGGCAGTTCTGAGCCAATGTGCCACCTAAGGAGAAAAAGCAGAGTTTTCAGCCTGGGAAGCAGGGCCTCAAGTAAGTGTGCCAACAGAGTGCCCTCCTTTATAGCCAGCTGAGAAAATGAGGCAAGGCTGAATCTACCCGCTTACAACGAAATGTTTCTCTTCAGAATAGCAGCTGTTTCTACCAAACGCCAGCAGCTCCTCTCCCTCAGTGTGCTGTTTCTGTGTACACTAGGGAAAGACACTATGGTCCCCAGCTTAGAACGGGTCTTTACCCAGTTGGTTTCCTCCATGAAAGATTCAGAAAGGCTGATATCAAAAAATCGGCCTGCACATCCCTGAATCCTAGGGGTAGGGCAGTTCTGAGCCAATGTGCCACCTAAGGAGAGAAAGCAGAGTTTTCAGCCTGGGAAGCAGGGCCTCAAGTAAGTCTGCCAACAGTGTGCCCTCCTTTAGAAGCAGCTGAGAAAATGTGGCCAGGCTGATCTACCCGCTTACAACGAAATGTTTCACTTCAGAATAGGAGATTTTGCTACCAAACGCCAGCAGCCCCTTTCCCTCAAAGTGCTGTTTCTGTGTAGACTAGGGAGAGACACCATGGTTCCCAGCTTAGAACGGCTCTTTTCACTGTTGGTTTCCCCCATGAAATTGCCAGAAGTGCTGATCTCAACTAATCGGGCTTCACATCCCTGAATCCTAGAGGTAGGGCAGTTCTGAGCCAATGTGCCACCTAAGGAAAGAAAGCAGAGTTTTCAGCCTGGGAAGCAGGGCCTCAAGTAAGTGTGCCAACAGAGTGCCCTCCTTTAGAGCCAGCTGAGAAACTGAGGGAAGGCTGAATCTACCCGCTTACAACGAAATGTTTCTCTTCATAATAGCAGATGTTTCTACCAAACGCCAGCAGCTCCTCTCCCTCAGAGTGCTGTTTCTGTGTACACTAGGGAAATACACTATGGTCCCCAGCTTAGAACGGGTCTTTACCCAGTTGGTTTCCTCCATGAAAGAGTCAGAAAGGCTGATATCAAAAAATTGGCCTGCACATCCCTGAATCCTAGGGGTAGGGCAGTTCTGAGCCAATGTGCCACCTAAGGAGAGAAAGCAGAGTTTTCAGCCTGGGAAGCAGGGCCTCAAGTAAGTGTGCCAAAAGAATGCCCTCCTTTAGAGCCAGCTGAGAAACTGAGGCAAGGCTGAATCTAACCGCTTACAACGAAATGTTTCTCTTCAGCATAGCAGATGTTTCTACCAAACGCCAGCAGCTCCTCTCCCTCAGAGTGCTGTTTCTGTGTACACTAGGGAAAGACACTATGGTCCCCAGCTTAGAACGGGTCTTTTCCCAGTTGGTTTCCTCCATGAAAGAGTCAGAAAGGCTGATCTCAAAAATCGGCCTGCACATCCCTGAATCCTTGGGGTAGGGAAGTTCTGAGCCAATGTGCCACCTAAGGAATGAAAGCAAAATTTTCAGCCTGGGAAGCAGGGCCTCAAGTAAGTCTGCCAACAGTGTGCCCTCCTTTAGAGCCAGCTGAGAAAATGTGGCCAGGCTGATCTACCCGCTTACAACGAAATGTTTCACTTCAGAATAGGAGATTTTGCTACCAAACGCCAGCAGCCCCTTTCCCTCAACGTGCTGTTTCTGTGTAGACTAGGGAAAGACACCATGGTTCCCAGCTTAGAACGGCTCTTTTCACTGTTGGTTTCCCCCATGAAAGAGCCAGAGGTGCTGACCTTAACTAATCGGGCTGCACATCCCTGAATCCTAGGGGTAGGGCAGTTCTGAGCCAATGTGCCACCTAAGGAGAAAAAGCAGAGTTTTCAGCCTGGGAAGCAGGGCCTCAAGTGAGTGTGCCAACAGAGTGCCCTCCTTTATAGCCAGCTGAGAAAATGAGGCAAGGCTGAATCTACCCGCTTACAACGAAATGTTTCTCTTCAGAATAGCAGATGTTTCTACCAAACGCCAGCAGCTCCTCTCCCTCAGAGTGCTGTTTCTGTGTACACTAGGGAAAGACACTATGGTCCCCAGCTTAGAACGGGTCTTTTCCCAGTTGGTTTCCTCCATGAAAGAGTCAGAAAGGCTGATCTCAAAAAATCGGCCTGCACATCCCTGAATCCTTGGGGTAGGGGAGTTCTGAGCCAATGTGCCACCTAAGGAATGAAAGCAAAATTTTCAGCCTGGGAAGCAGGGCCTCAAGTAAGTATGCCAGCAGTGTGCCCTCCTTTAGAGCCAGCTGAGAATATGTGGCCAGGCTGAATCTACCTGCTTACAACGAAATGTTTCACTTCAGAATAGGAGATTTTACTACCAAACGCCAGCAGCCCCTTTCCCTCAAAGTGCTGTTTCTGTGTAGACTAGGGAAAGACACCATGGTTCCCAGGTTAGAAAGGCTCTTTTCACTGTTCCTTTCCCCCATGAAAGAGCCAGAGGTGCTGACCTTAACTAATCGGGCTGCACATCCCTGAATCCTAGGGGTAGGGCAGTTCTGAGCCAATGTGCCACCTAAGGAGAAAAAGCAGAGTTTTCAGCCTGGGAAGCAGGGCCTCAAGTAAGTGTGCCAACAGAGTGCCCTCCTTTATAGCCAGCTGAGAAAATGAGGCAAGGCTGAATCTACCCGCTTACAACGAAATGTTTCTCTTCAGCATAGCAGATGTTTCTACCAAACGCCAGCAGCTCCTCTCCCTCAGAGTGCTGTTTCTGTATACACTAGGGAAAGACACTATGGTCCCCAGCTTAGAACGGGTCTTTACCCAGTTGGTTTCCTCCATAAAAGAGTCAGAAAGGCTGATCTCAAAAAATCGGCCTGCACATCCCTGAATCCTTGGGGTAGGGGAGTTCTGAGCCAATGTGCCACCTAAGGAATGAAAGCAAAATTTTCAGCCTGGGAAGCAGGGCCTCAAGTAAGTCTGCCAACAGTGTGCCCTCCTTTAGAGCCAGCTGAGAAAATGTGGCCAGGCTGATCTACCCGCTTACAACGAAATGTTTCACTTCAGAATAGGAGATTTTGCTACCAAACGCCAGCAGCCCCTTTCCCTCAAAGTGCTGTTTCTGTGTAGAATAGGAAAAGACACCATGGTTCCCAGCTTAGAACGGCTCATTTCACTGTTGGTTTCCCCCATGAAAGAGCCAGAAGTGCTGATCTCAACTAATCGGGCTGCACATCCCTGAATCCTAGGGGTAGGGCAGTTCTGAGCCAATGTGCCACCTAAGGAAAGAAAGCAGAGTTTTCAACCTGGGAAGCAGGGCCTCAAGTAAGTGTGCCAACAGAGTGCCCTCCTTTATAGCCAGCTGAGAAACTGAGGGAAGGCTGAATCTACCCGCTTACAACGAAATGTTTCTCTTCACAATAGCAGATGTTTCTACCAAACGCCAGCAGCTCCTCTCCCTCAGAGTGCTGTTTCTGTGTACACTAGGGAAAGACACTATGGTCCCCAGCTTAGAACGGGTCTTTTCCCAGTTGGTTTCCTCCATGAAAGAGTCAGAAAGGCTGATCTCAAAAAATCGGCCTGCACATCCCTGAATCCTTGGGGTAGGGGAGTTCTGAGCCAATGTGCCACCTAAGGAATGAAAGCAAAATTTTCAGCCTGGGAAGCAGGGCCTCAAGTAAGTCTGCCAACAGTGTGCCCTCCTTTAGAGCCAGCTGAGAAAATGTGGCCAGGCTGATCTACCCGCGTACAACGAAATGTTTCACTTCAGAATAGGAGATTTTGCTACCAAACGCCAGCAGCCCCTTTCCCTCAAAGTGCTGTTTCTGTGTAGACTAGGGAAAGACACCATGGTTCCCAGCTTAGAACGGCTCATTTCACTGTTGGTTTCCCCCATGAAAGAGCCAGAAGTGCTGATCTCAACTAATCGGGCTGCACATCCCTGAATCCTAGGGGTAGGGCAGTTCTGAGCCAATGTGCCACCTAAGGAAAGAAAGCAGAGTTTTCAGCCTGGGAAGCAGGGCCTCAAGTAAGTGTGCCAACAGAGTGCCCTCCTTTAGAGCCAGCTGAGAAACTGAGGCAAGGCTGAATCTACCCGCTTACAACGAAATGTTTCTCTTCAGAAGAGCAGATGTTTCTACCAAACGCCAGCAGCTCCTCTCCCTCAGAGTGCTGTTTCTGTGTACACTAGGGAAAGACACTATGGTCCCCAGCTTAGAACGGGTCTTTTCCCAGTTGGTTTCCTCCATGAAAGAGTCAGAAAGGCTGATCTCAAAAAATCGGCCTGCACATCCCTGAATCCTTGGGGTAGGGGAGTTCTGAGCCAATGTGCCACCTAAGGAATGAAAGCAAAATTTTCAGCCTGGGAAGCAGGGCCTCAAGTAAGTCTGCCAACAGTGTGCCCTCCTTTAGAGCCAGCTGAGAAAATGTGGCCAGGCTGATCTACCCGCGTACAACGAAATGTTTCACTTCAGAATAGGAGATTTTGCTACCAAACGCCAGCAGCCCCTTTCCCTCAAAGTGCTGTTTCTGTGTAGACTAGGGAAAGACACCATGGTTCCCAGCTTAGAACGGCTCATTTCACTGTTGGTTTCCCCCATGAAAGAGCCAGAAGTGCTGATCTCAACTAATCGGGCTGCACATCCCTGAATCCTAGGGGTAGGGCAGTTCTGAGCCAATGTGCCACCTAAGGAAAGAAAGCAGAGTTTTCAGCCTGGGAAGCAGGGCCTCAAGTAAGTGTGCCAACAGAGTGCCCTCCTTTAGAGCCAGCTGAGAAACTGAGGCAAGGCTGAATCTACCCGCTTACAACGAAATGTTTCTCTTCAGAAGAGCAGATGTTTCTACCAAACGCCAGCAGCTCCTCTCCCTCAGAGTGCTGTTTCTGTGTACACTAGGGAAAGACACTATGGTCCCCAGCTTAGAACGGGTCTTTTCCCAGTTGGTTTCCTCCATGAAAGAGTCAGAAAGGCTGATCTCAAAAAATCGGCCTGCACATCCCTGAATCCTTGGGGTAGGGGAGTTCTGAGCCAATGTGCCACCTAAGGAATGAAAGCAAAATTTTCAGCCTGGGAAGCAGGGCCTCAAGTAAGTCTGCCAACAGTGTGCCCTCCTTTAGAGCCAGCTGAGAAAATGTGGCCAGGCTGATCTACCCGCGTACAACGAAATGTTTCACTTCAGAATAGGAGATTTTGCTACCAAACGCCAGCAGCCCCTTTCCCTCAAAGTGCTGTTTCTGTGTAGACTAGGGAAAGACACCATGGTTCCCAGCTTAGAACGGCTCATTTCACTGTTGGTTTCCCCCATGAAAGAGCCAGAAGTGCTGATCTCAACTAATCGGGCTGCACATCCCTGAATCCTAGGGGTAGGGCAGTTCTGAGCCAATGTGCCACCTAAGGAAAGAAAGCAGAGTTTTCAGCCTGGGAAGCAGGGCCTCAAGTAAGTGTGCCAACAGAGTGCCCTCCTTTAGAGCCAGCTGAGAAACTGAGGCAAGGCTGAATCTACCCGCTTACAACGAAATGTTTCTCTTCAGAATAGCAGATGTTTCTACCAAACGCCAGCAGCTCCTCTCCCTCAGAGTGCTGTTTCTGTGTACACTAGGGAAAGACACTATGGTCCCCAGCTTAGAACGGGTCTTTTCCCAGGTGGTTTCCTCCATGAAAAAGTCAGAAAGGCTGATCTCAAAAAATCGGCCTGCACATCCCTGAATCCTTGGGGTAGGGGAGTTCTGAGCCAATGTGCCACCTAAGGAATGAAAGCAAAATTTTCAGCCTGGGAAGCAGGGCCTCAAGTAAGTCTGCCAACAGTGTGCCCTCCTTTAGAGCCAGCTGAGAAAATGTGGCCAGGCTGATCTACCCGCGTACAACGAAATGTTTCACTTCAGAATAGGAGATTTTGCTACCAAACGCCAGCAGCCCCTTTCCCTCAAAGTGCTGTTTCTGTGTAGACTAGGGAAAGACACCATGGTTCCCAGCTTAGAACGGCTCATTTCACTGTTGGTTTCCCCCATGAAAGAGCCAGAAGTGCTGATCTCAACTAATCGGGCTGCACATCCCTGAATCCTAGGGGTAGGGCAGTTCTGAGCCAATGTGCCACCTAAGGAAAGAAAGCAGAGTTTTCAGCCTGGGAAGCAGGGCCTCAAGTAAGTGTGCCAACAGAGTGCCCTCCTTTAGAGCCAGCTGAGAAACTGAGGCAAGGCTGAATCTACCCGCTTACAACGAAACGTTTCTCTTCAGAATAGCAGATGTTTCTACCAAACGCCAGCAGCTCCTCTCCCTCAGAGTGCTGTTTCTGTGTACACTAGGGAAAGACACTATGGTCCCCAGCTTAGAACGGGTCTTTTCCCAGGTGGTTTCCTCCATGAAAAAGTCAGAAAGGCTGATCTCAAAAAATCGGCCTGCACATCCCTGAATCCTTGGGGTAGGGGAGTTCTGAGCCAATGTGCCACCTAAGGAATGAAAGCAAAATTTTCAGCCTGGGAAGCAGGGCCTCAAGTAAGTCTGCCAACAGTGTGCCCTCCTTTAGAGCCAGCTGAGAAAATGTGGCCAGGCTGATCTACCCGCGTACAACGAAATGTTTCACTTCAGAATAGGAGATTTTGCTACCAAACGCCAGCAGCCCCTTTCCCTCAAAGTGCTGTTTCTGTGTAGACTAGGGAAAGACACCATGGTTCCCAGCTTAGAACGGCTCTTTTCACTGTTGGTTTCCCCCATGAAAGAGCCAGAGGTGCTGACCTTAACTAATCGGGCTGCACATCCCTGAATCCTAGGGGTAGGGCAGTTCTGAGCCAATGTGCCACCTAAGGAGAAAAAGCAGAGTTTTCAGCCTGGGAAGCAGGGCCTCAAGTAAGTGTGCCAACAGAGTGCCCTCCTTTAGAGCCAGCTGAGAAACTGAGGGAAGGCTGAATCTACCCGCTTACAACAAAATGTTTCTCTTCACAATAGCAGATGTTTCTACCAAACGCCAGCAGCTCCTCTCCCTCAGAGTGCTGTTTCTGTGTACACTAGGGAAATACACTATGGTCCCCAGCTTAGAACGGGTCTTTACCCAGTTGGTTTCCTCCATGAAAGAGTCAGAAAGGCTGATATCAAAAAATTGGCCTGCACATCCCTGAATCCTAGGGGTAGGGCAGTTCTGAGCCAATGTGCCACCTAAGGAGAGAAAGCAGAGTTTTCAGCCTGGGAAGCAGGGCCTCAAGTAAGTGTGCCAACAGAATGCCCTCCTTTAGAGCCAGCTGAGAAACTGAGGCAAGGCTGAATCTACCCGCTTACAACGAAATGTTTCTCTTCAGAATAGCAGATGTTTCTACCAAACGCCAGCAGCTCCTCTCCCTCAGAGTGCTGTTTCTGTGTACACTAGGGAAAGACACTATGGTCCCCAGCTTAGAACGGGTCTTTTCCCAGGTGGTTTCCTCCATGAAAGAGTCAGAAAGGCTGATCTCAAAAAATCGGCCTGCACATCCCTGAATCCTTGGGGTAGGGGAGTTCTGAGCCAATGTGCCACCTAAGGAATTAAAGCAAAATTTTCAGCCTGGGAAGCAGGGCCTCAAGTAAGTCTGCCAACAGTGTGCCCTCCTTTAGAGCCAGCTGAGAAAATGTGGCCAGGCTGATCTACCCGCGTACAACGAAATGTTTCACTTCAGAATAGGAGATTTTGCTACCAAACGCCAGCAGCCCCTTTCCCTCAAAGTGCTGTTTCTGTGTAGACTAGGGAAAGACACCATGGTTCCCAGCTTAGAACGGCTCATTTCACTGTTGGTTTCCCCCATGAAAGAGCCAGAAGTGCTGATCTCAACTAATCGGGCTGCACATCTCTGAATCCTAGGGGTAGGGCAGTTCTGAGCCAATGTGCCACCTAAGGAAAGAAAGCAGAGTTTTCAGCCTGGGAAGCAGGGCCTCAAGTAAGTGTGCCAACAGAGTGCCCTCCTTTAGAGCCAGCTGAGAAACTGAGGCAAGGCTGAATCTACCCGCTTACAACGAAATGTTTCTCTTCAGAATAGCAGATGTTTCTACCAAACGCCAGCAGCTCCTCTCCCTCAGAGTGCTGTTTCTGTGTACACTAGGGAAAGACACTATGGTCCCCAGCTTAGAACGGGTCTTTTCCCAGTTGGTTTCCTCCATGAAAGAGTCAGAAAGGATGATCTCAAAAAATCGGCCTGCACATCCCTGAATCCTAGGGGAAGGGCAGTTCTGAGCCAATGTGCCACCTAAGGAGAGAAAGCAGAGTTTTCAGCCTGGGAAGCAGGGCCTCAAGTAAGTCTGCCAACAGTGTGCCCTCCTTTAGAAGCAGCTGAGAAAATGTGGCCAGGCTGATCTACCCGCTTACAACGAAATGTTTCAATTCAGAATAGGAGATTTTGCTACAAAACGCCAGCAGCCCCTTTCCCTCAACGTGCTGTTTCTGTGTAGACTAGGGAAAGACACCATGGTTCCCAGCTTAGAACGGCTCTTTTCACTGTTGGTTTCCCCCATGAAAGAGCCAGAGGTGCTGACCTTAACTAATCGGGCTGCACATCCCTGAATCCTAGGGGTAGGGCAGTTCTGAGCCAATGTGCCACCTAAGGAGAAAAAGCAGAGTTTTCAGCCTGGGAAGCAGGGCCTCAAGTAAGTGTGCCAACAGATTGCCCTCCTTTATAGCCAGCTGAGAAAAGCAGGCAAGGCTGAATCTACCCGCTTACAACGAAATGTTTCTCTTCAGAATAGCAGATGTTTCTACCAAACGCCAGCAGCTCCTCTCCCTCAGAGTGCTGTTTCTGTATACACTAGGGAAAGACACTATGGTCCCCAGCTTAGAACGGGTCTTTACCCAGTTGGTTTCCTCCATGAAAGAGTCAGAAAGGCTGATCTCAAAAAATCGGCCTGCACATCCCTGAATCCTTGGGGTAGGGGAGTTCTGAGCCAATGTGCCACCTAAGGAAAGAGAGCAGAGTTTTCAGCCTGGGAAGCAGGGCCTCAAGTAAGTGTGCCAACAGAGTGCCCTCCTTTAGAGCCAGCTGAGAAACTGAGGCAAGGCTGAATCTACCCGCTTACAACGAAATGTTTCACTTCAGAATAGGAGATTTTGCTACCAAACGCCAGCAGCCCCTTTCCCTCAACGTGCTGTTTCTGTGTAGACTAGGGAAAGACACCATGGTTCCCAGCTTAGAACGGCTCTTTTCACTGTTGGTTTCCCCCATGAAAGAGCCAGAGGTGCTGACCTTAACTAATCGGGCTGCACATCCCTGAATCCTAGGGGTAGGGCAGTTCTGAGCCAATGTGCCACCTAAGGAGAAAAAGCAGAGTTTTCAGCCTGGGAAGCAGGGCCTCAAGTAAGTGTGCCAACAGAGTGCCCTCCTTTAGAGCCAGCTGAGAAACTGAGGGAAGGCTGAATCTACCCGCTTACAACGAAATGTTTCTCTTCACAATAGCAGATGTTTCTACCAAACGCCAGCAGCTCCTCTCCCTCAGAGTGCTGTTTCTGTGTACACTAGGGAAATACACTATGGTCCCCAGCTTAGAACGGGTCTTTACCCAGTTGGTTTCCTCCATGAAAGAGTCAGAAAGGCTGATATCAAAAAATTGGCCTGCACATCCCTGAATCCTAGGGGTAGGGCAGTTCTGAGCCAATGTGCCACCTAAGGAGAGAAAGCAGAGTTTTCAGCCTGGGAAGCAGGGCCTCAAGTAAGTGTGCCAACAGAATGCCCTCCTTTAGAGCCAGCTGAGAAACTGAGGCAAGGCTGAATCTACCCGCTTACAACGAAATGTTTCTCTTCAGAATAGCAGATGTTTCTACCAAACGCCAGCAGCTCCTCTCCCTCAGAGTGCTGTTTGTGTGTACACTAGGGAAAGACACTATGGTCCCCAGCTTAGAACGGGTCTTTTCCCAGGTGGTTTCCTCCATGAAAGAGTCAGAAAGGCTGATCTCAAAAAATCGGCCTGCACATCCCTGAATCCTTGGGGTAGGGGAGTTCTGAGCCAATGTGCCACCTAAGGAATGAAAGCAAAATTTTCAGCCTGGGAAGCAGGGCCTCAAGTAAGTCTGCCAACAGTGTGCCCTCCTTTAGAGCCAGCTGAGAAAATGTGGCCAGGCTGATCTACCCGCGTACAACGAAATGTTTCACTTCAGAATAGGAGATTTTGCTACCAAACGCCAGCAGCCCCTTTCCCTCAAAGTGCTGTTTCTGTGTAGACTAGGGAAAGACACCATGGTTCCCAGCTTAGAACGGCTCATTTCACTGTTGGTTTCCCCCATGAAAGAGCCAGAAGTGCTGATCTCAACTAATCGGGCTGCACATCCCTGAATCCTAGGGGTAGGGCAGTTCTGAGCCAATGTGCCACCTAAGGAAAGAAAGCAGAGTTTTCAGCCTGGGAAGCAGGGCCTCAAGTAAGTGTGCCAACAGAGTGCCCTCCTTTATAGCCAGCTGAGAAAATGAGGCAAGGCTGAATCTACCCACTTACAACGAAATGTTTCTCTTCAGCATAGCAGATGTTTCTACCAAACGCCAGCAGCTCCTCTCCCTCAGAGTGCTGTTTCTGTGTACACTAGGGAAAGACACTATGGTCCCCAGCTTAGAACGGGTCTTTTCCCAGTTGGATTCCTCCATGAAAGAGTCAGAAAGGCTGATCTCAAAAAATCGGCCTGCACATCCCTGAATCCTTGGGGTAGGGAAGTTCTGAGCCAATGTGCCACCTAAGGAATGAAAGCAAAATTTTCAGCCTGGGAAGCAGGGCCTCAAGTAAGTCTGCCAACAGTGTGCCCTCCTTTAGAGCCAGCTGAGAAAATGTGGCCAGGCTGATCTACCCGCTTACAACGAAATGTTTCACTTCAGAATAGGAGATTTTGCTACCAAACGCCAGCAGCCCCTTTCCCTCAACGTGCTGTTTCTGTGTAGACTAGGGAAAGACACCATGGTTCCCAGCTTAGAACGGCTCTTTTCACTGTTGGTTTCCCCCATGAAAGAGCCAGAGGTGCTGACCTTAACTAATCGGGCTGCACATCCCTGAATCCTAGGGGTAGGGCAGTTCTGAGCCAATGTGCCACCTAAGGAGAAAAAGCAGAGTTTTCAGCCTGGGAAGCAGGGCCTCAAGTGAGTGTGCCAACAGAGTGCCCTCCTTTATAGCCAGCTGAGAAAATGAGGCAAGGCTGAATCTACCCGCTTACAACGAAATGTTTCTCTTCAGAATAGCAGATGTTTCTACCAAACGCCAGCAGCTCCTCTCCCTCAGAGTGCTGTTTCTGTGTACACTAGGGAAAGACACTATGGTCCCCAGCTTAGAACGGGTCTTTTCCCAGTTGGTTTCCTCCATGAAAGAGTCAGAAAGGCTGATCTCAAAAAATCGGCCTGCACATCCCTGAATCCTTGGGGTAGGGGAGTTCTGAGCCAATGTGCCACCTAAGGAATGAAAGCAAAATTTTCAGCCTGGGAAGCAGGGCCTCAAGTAAGTATGCCAGCAGTGTGCCCTCCTTTAGAGCCAGCTGAGAAAATGTGGCCAGGCTGATCTACCCGCTTACAACGAAATGTTTCACTTCAGAATAGGAGATTTTGCTACCAAACGCCAGCAGCCCCTTTCCCTCAAAGTGCAGTTTCTGTGTAGACTAGGGAAAGACACCATGGTTCCCAGCTTAGAACGGCTCATTTCACTGTTGGTTTCCCCCATGAAAGAGCCAGAAGTGCTGATCTCAACTAATCGGGCTGCACATCCCTGAATCCTAGGGGTAGGGCAGTTCTGAGCCAATGTGCCACCTAAGGAAAGAAAGCAGAGTTTTCAGCCTGGGAAGCAGGGCCTGAAGTAAGTCAGCCAACAGAATGCCCTCCTTTATAGCCAGCTGAGAAAATGAGGCAAGGCTGAATCTACCCGCTTACACCGAAATGTTTCTCTTCAGAATAGCAGATGTTTCTACCAAACGCCAGCAGCTCCTCTCCCTCAGAGTACTGTTTCTGTGTACACTAGGGAAAGACACTATGGTCCCCAGCTTAGAACGGGTCTTTTCCCAGTTGGTTTCCTCCATTAAAGAGTCAGAAAGGCTGATCTCACAAAATCGGCCTGCACATCCCTGAATCCTTGGGGTAGGGTAGTTCTGAGCCAATGTGCCACCTAAGGAATGAAAGCAAAATTTTCAGCCTGGGAATCAGGGCCTCAAGTAAGTCTGCCAACAGAGTGCCCTGTTTTAGAGCCAGCTGAGAATATGTGGCCAGGCTGAATCTACCTGCTTACAACGAAATGTTTCACTTCAGAATAGGAGATTTTACTACCAAACGCCAGCAGCCCCTTTCCCTCAAAGTGCTGTTTGTGTGTAGACTAGGGAAAGACACCATGGTTCCCAGGTTAGAAAGGCTCTTTTCACTGTTCCTTTCCCCCATGAAAGAGCCAGAGGTGCTGACCTTAACTAATCGGGCTGCACATCCCTGAATCCTAGGGGTAGGGCAGTTCTGAGCCAATGTGCCACCTAAGGAGAAAAAGCAGAGTTTTCAGCCTGGGAAGCAGGGCCTCAAGTAAGTGTGCCAACAGAGTGCCCTCCTTTATAGCCAGCTGAGAAAATGAGGCAAGGCTGAATCTACCCGCTTACAACGAAATGTTTCTCTTCAGCATAGCAGATGTTTCTACCAAACGCCAGCAGCTCCTCTCCCTCAGAGTGCTGTTTCTGTATACACTAGGGAAAGACACTATGGTCCCCAGCTTAGAACGGGTCTTTTCCCAGTTGGTTTCCTCCATAAAAGAGTCAGAAAGGCTGATCTCAAAAAATCGGCCTGCACATCCCTGAATCCTTGGGGTAGGGGAGTTCTGAGCCAATGTGCCACCTAAGGAATGAAAGCAAAATTTTCAGCCTGGGAAGCAGGGCCTCAAGTAAGTCTGCCAACAGTGTGCCCTCCTTTAGAGCCAGCTGAGAAAATGTGGCCAGGCTGATCTACCCGCTTACAACGAAATGTTTCACTTCAGAATAGGAGATTTTGCTACCAAACGCCAGCAGCCCCTTTCCCTCAAAGTGCTGTTTCTGTGTAGAATAGGAAAAGACACCATGGTTCCCAGCTTAGAACGGCTCATTTCACTGTTGGTTTCCCCCATGAAAGAGCCAGAAGTGCTGATCTCAACTAATCGGGCTGCACATCCCTGAATCCTAGGGGTAGGGCAGTTCTGAGCCAATGTGCCACCTAAGGAAAGAAAGCAGAGTTTTCAACCTGGGAAGCAGGGCCTCAAGTAAGTGTGCCAACAGAGTGCCCTCCTTTATAGCCAGCTGAGAAACTGAGGGAAGGCTGAATCTACCCGCTTACAACGAAATGTTTCTCTTCACAATAGCAGATGTTTCTACCAAACGCCAGCAGCTCCTCTCCCTCAGAGTGCTGTTTCTGTGTACACTAGGGAAAGACACTATGGTCCCCAGCTTAGAACGGGTCTTTTCCCAGTTGGTTTCCTCCATGAAAGAGTCAGAAAGGCTGATCTCAAAAAATCGGCCTGCACATCCCTGAATCCTTGGGGTAGGGGAGTTCTGAGCCAATGTGCCACCTAAGGAATGAAAGCAAAATTTTCAGCCTGGGAAGCAGGGCCTCAAGTAAGTCTGCCAACAGTGTGCCCTCATTTAGAGCCAGCTGAGAAAATGTGGCCAGGCTGATCTACCCGCGTACAACGAAATGTTTCACTTCAGAATAGGAGATTTTGCTACCAAACGCCAGCAGCCCCTTTCCCTCAAAGTGCTGTTTCTGTGTAGACTAGGGAAAGACACCATGGTTCCCAGCTTAGAACGGCTCATTTCACTGTTGGTTTCCCCCATGAAAGAGCCAGAAGTGCTGATCTCAACTAATCGGGCTGCACATCCCTGAATCCTAGGGGTAGGGCAGTTCTGAGCCAATGTGCCACCTAAGGAAAGAAAGCAGAGTTTTCAGCCTGGGAAGCAGGGCCTCAAGTAAGTGTGCCAACAGAGTGCCCTCCTTTAGAGCCAGCTGAGAAACTGAGGCAAGGCTGAATCTACCCGCTTACAACGAAATGTTTCTCTTCAGAAGAGCAGATGTTTCTACCAAACGCCAGCAGCTCCTCTCCCTCAGAGTGCTGTTTCTGTGTACACTAGGGAAAGACACTATGGTCCCCAGCTTAGAACGGGTCTTTTCCCAGTTGGTTTCCTCCATGAAAGAGTCAGAAAGGCTGATCTCAAAAAATCGGCCTGCACATCCCTGAATCCTTGGGGTAGGGGAGTTCTGAGCCAATGTGCCACCTAAGGAATGAAAGCAAAATTTTCAGCCTGGGAAGCAGGGCCTCAAGTAAGTCTGCCAACAGTGTGCCCTCCTTTAGAGCCAGCTGAGAAAATGTGGCCAGGCTGATCTACCCGCGTACAACGAAATGTTTCACTTCAGAATAGGAGATTTTGCTACCAAACGCCAGCAGCCCCTTTCCCTCAAAGTGCTGTTTCTGTGTAGACTAGGGAAAGACACCATGGTTCCCAGCTTAGAACGGCTCATTTCACTGTTGGTTTCCCCCATGAAAGAGCCAGAAGTGCTGATCTCAACTAATCGGGCTGCACATCCCTGAATCCTAGGGGTAGGGCAGTTCTGAGCCAATGTGCCACCTAAGGAAAGAAAGCAGAGTTTTCAGCCTGGGAAGCAGGGCCTCAAGTAAGTGTGCCAACAGAGTGCCCTCCTTTAGAGCCAGCTGAGAAACTGAGGCAAGGCTGAATCTACCCGCTTACAACGAAATGTTTCTCTTCAGAAGAGCAGATGTTTCTACCAAACGCCAGCAGCTCCTCTCCCTCAGAGTGCTGTTTCTGTGTACACTAGGGAAAGACACTATGGTCCCCAGCTTAGAACGGGTCTTTTCCCAGTTGGTTTCCTCCATGAAAGAGTCAGAAAGGCTGATCTCAAAAAATCGGCCTGCACATCCCTGAATCCTTGGGGTAGGGGAGTTCTGAGCCAATGTGCCACCTAAGGAATGAAAGCAAAATTTTCAGCCTGGGAAGCAGGGCCTCAAGTAAGTCTGCCAACAGTGTGCCCTCCTTTAGAGCCAGCTGAGAAAATGTGGCCAGGCTGATCTACCCGCGTACAACGAAATGTTTCACTTCAGAATAGGAGATTTTGCTACCAAACGCCAGCAGCCCCTTTCCCTCAAAGTGCTGTTTCTGTGTAGACTAGGGAAAGACACCATGGTTCCCAGCTTAGAACGGCTCATTTCACTGTTGGTTTCCCCCATGAAAGAGCCAGAAGTGCTGATCTCAACTAATCGGGCTGCACATCCCTGAATCCTAGGGGTAGGGCAGTTCTGAGCCAATGTGCCACCTAAGGAAAGAAAGCAGAGTTTTCAGCCTGGGAAGCAGGGCCTCAAGTAAGTGTACCAACAGAGTGCCCTCCTTTAGAGCCAGCTGAGAAACTGAGGCAAGGCTGAATCTACCCGCTTACAACGAAATGTTTCTCTTCAGAATAGCAGATGTTTCTACCAAACGCCAGCAGCTCCTCTCCCTCAGAGTGCTGTTTCTGTGTACACTAGGGAAAGACACTATGGTCCCCAGCTTAGAACGGGTCTTTTCCCAGGTGGTTTCCTCCATGAAAAAGTCAGAAAGGCTGATCTCAAAAAATCGGCCTGCACATCCCTGAATCCTTGGGGTAGGGGAGTTCTGAGCCAATGTGCCACCTAAGGAATGAAAGCAAAATTTTCAGCCTGGGAAGCAGGGCCTCAAGTAAGTCTGCCAACAGTGTGCCCTCCTTTAGAGCCAGCTGAGAAAATGTGGCCAGGCTGATCTACCCGCGTACAACGAAATGTTTCACTTCAGAATAGGAGATTTTGCTACCAAACGCCAGCAGCCCCTTTCCCTCAAAGTGCTGTTTCTGTGTAGACTAGGGAAAGACACCATGGTTCCCAGCTTAGAACGGCTCATTTCACTGTTGGTTTCCCCCATGAAAGAGCCAGAAGTGCTGATCTCAACTAATCGGGCTGCACATCCCTGAATCCTAGGGGTAGGGCAGTTCTGAGCCAATGTGCCACCTAAGGAAAGAAAGCAGAGTTTTCAGCCTGGGAAGCAGGGCCTCAAGTAAGTGTGCCAACAGAGTGCCCTCCTTTAGAGCCAGCTGAGAAACTGAGGCAAGGCTGAATCTACCCGCTTACAACGAAACGTTTCTCTTCAGAATAGCAGATGTTTCTACCAAACGCCAGCAGCTCCTCTCCCTCAGAGTGCTGTTTCTGTGTACACTAGGGAAAGACACTATGGTCCCCAGCTTAGAACGGGTCTTTTCCCAGGTGGTTTCCTCCATGAAAAAGTCAGAAAGGCTGATCTCAAAAAATCGGCCTGCACATCCCTGAATCCTTGGGGTAGGGGAGTTCTGAGCCAATGTGCCACCTAAGGAATGAAAGCAAAATTTTCAGCCTGGGAAGCAGGGCCTCAAGTAAGTCTGCCAACAGTGTGCCCTCCTTTAGAGCCAGCTGAGAAAATGTGGCCAGGCTGATCTACCCGCGTACAACGAAATGTTTCACTTCAGAATAGGAGATTTTGCTACCAAACGCCAGCAGCCCCTTTCCCTCAAAGTGCTGTTTCTGTGTAGACTAGGGAAAGACACCATGGTTCCCAGCTTAGAACGGCTCTTTTCACTGTTGGTTTCCCCCATGAAAGAGCCAGAGGTGCTGACCTTAACTAATCGGGCTGCACATCCCTGAATCCTAGGGGTAGGGCAGTTCTGAGCCAATGTGCCACCTAAGGAGAAAAAGCAGAGTTTTCAGCCTGGGAAGCAGGGCCTCAAGTAAGTGTGCCAACAGAGTGCCCTCCTTTAGAGCCAGCTGAGAAACTGAGGGAAGGCTGAATCTACCCGCTTACAACAAAATGTTTCTCTTCACAATAGCAGATGTTTCTACCAAACGCCAGCAGCTCCTCTCCCTCAGAGTGCTGTTTCTGTGTACACTAGGGAAATACACTATGGTCCCCAGCTTAGAACGGGTCTTTACCCAGTTGGTTTCCTCCATGAAAGAGTCAGAAAGGCTGATATCAAAAAATTGGCCTGCACATCCCTGAATCCTAGGGGTAGGGCAGTTCTGAGCCAATGTGCCACCTAAGGAGAGAAAGCAGAGTTTTCAGCCTGGGAAGCAGGGCCTCAAGTAAGTGTGCCAACAGAATGCCCTCCTTTAGAGCCAGCTGAGAAACTGAGGCAAGGCTGAATCTACCCGCTTACAACGAAATGTTTCTCTTCAGAATAGCAGATGTTTCTACCAAACGCCAGCAGCTCCTCTCCCTCAGAGTGCTGTTTCTGTGTACACTAGGGAAAGACACTATGGTCCCCAGCTTAGAACGGGTCTTTTCCCAGGTGGTTTCCTCCATGAAAGAGTCAGAAAGGCTGATCTCAAAAAATCGGCCTGCACATCCCTGAATCCTTGGGGTAGGGGAGTTCTGAGCCAATGTGCCACCTAAGGAATTAAAGCAAAATTTTCAGCCTGGGAAGCAGGGCCTCAAGTAAGTCTGCCAACAGTGTGCCCTCCTTTAGAGCCAGCTGAGAAAATGTGGCCAGGCTGATCTACCCGCGTACAACGAAATGTTTCACTTCAGAATAGGAGATTTTGCTACCAAACGCCAGCAGCCCCTTTCCCTCAAAGTGCTGTTTCTGTGTAGACTAGGGAAAGACACCATGGTTCCCAGCTTAGAACGGCTCATTTCACTGTTGGTTTCCCCCATGAAAGAGCCAGAAGTGCTGATCTCAACTAATCGGGCTGCACATCTCTGAATCCTAGGGGTAGGGCAGTTCTGAGCCAATGTGCCACCTAAGGAAAGAAAGCAGAGTTTTCAGCCTGGGAAGCAGGGCCTCAAGTAAGTGTGCCAACAGAGTGCCCTCCTTTAGAGCCAGCTGAGAAACTGAGGCAAGGCTGAATCTACCCGCTTACAACGAAATGTTTCTCTTCAGAATAGCAGATGTTTCTACCAAACGCCAGCAGCTCCTCTCCCTCAGAGTGCTGTTTCTGTGTACACTAGGGAAAGACACTATGGTCCCCAGCTTAGAACGGGTCTTTTCCCAGTTGGTTTCCTCCATGAAAGAGTCAGAAAGGCTGATCTCAAAAAATCGGCCTGCACATCCCTGAATCCTAGGGGAAGGGCAGTTCTGAGCCAATGTGCCACCTAAGGAGAGAAAGCAGAGTTTTCAGCCTGGGAAGCAGGGCCTCAAGTAAGTCTGCCAACAGTGTGCCCTCCTTTAGAAGCAGCTGAGAAAATGTGGCCAGGCTGATCTACCCGCTTACAACGAAATGTTTCACTTCAGAATAGGAGATTTTGCTACAAAACGCCAGCAGCCCCTTTCCCTCAACGTGCTGTTTCTGTGTAGACTAGGGAAAGACACCATGGTTCCCAGCTTAGAACGGCTCTTTTCACTGTTGGTTTCCCCCATGAAAGAGCCAGAGGTGCTGACCTTAACTAATCGGGCTGCACATCCCTGAATCCTAGGGGTAGGGCAGTTCTGAGCCAATGTGCCACCTAAGGAGAAAAAGCAGAGTTTTCAGCCTGGGAAGCAGGGCCTCAAGTAAGTGTGCCAACAGATTGCCCTCCTTTATAGCCAGCTGAGAAAAGCAGGCAAGGCTGAATCTACCCGCTTACAACGAAATGTTTCTCTTCAGAATAGCAGATGTTTCTACCAAACGCCAGCAGCTCCTCTCCCTCAGAGTGCTGTTTCTGTATACACTAGGGAAAGACACTATGGTCCCCAGCTTAGAACGGGTCTTTACCCAGTTGGTTTCCTCCATGAAAGAGTCAGAAAGGCTGATCTCAAAAAATCGGCCTGCACATCCCTGAATCCTTGGGGTAGGGGAGTTCTGAGCCAATGTGCCACCTAAGGAAAGAGAGCAGAGTTTTCAGCCTGGGAAGCAGGGCCTCAAGTAAGTGTGCCAACAGAGTGCCCTCCTTTAGAGCCAGCTGAGAAACTGAGGCAAGGCTGAATCTACCCGCTTACAACGAAATGTTTCACTTCAGAATAGGAGATTTTGCTACCAAACGCCAGCAGCCCCTTTCCCTCAACGTGCTGTTTCTGTGTAGACTAGGGAAAGACACCATGGTTCCCAGCTTAGAACGGCTCTTTTCACTGTTGGTTTCCCCCATGAAAGAGCCAGAGGTGCTGACCTTAACTAATCGGGCTGCACATCCCTGAATCCTAGGGGTAGGGCAGTTCTGAGCCAATGTGCCACCTAAGGAGAAAAAGCAGAGTTTTCAGCCTGGGAAGCAGGGCCTCAAGTAAGTGTGCCAACAGAGTGCCCTCCTTTAGAGCCAGCTGAGAAACTGAGGGAAGGCTGAATCTACCCGCTTACAACGAAATGTTTCTCTTCACAATAGCAGATGTTTCTACCAAACGCCAGCAGCTCCTCTCCCTCAGAGTGCTGTTTCTGTGTACACTAGGGAAATACACTATGGTCCCCAGCTTAGAACGGGTCGTTACCCAGTTGGTTTCCTCCATGAAAGAGTCAGAAAGGCTGATATCAAAAAATTGGCCTGCACATCCCTGAATCCTAGGGGTAGGGCAGTTCTGAGCCAATGTGCCACCTAAGGAGAGAAAGCAGAGTTTTCAGCCTGGGAAGCAGGGCCTCAAGTAAGTGTGCCAACAGAATGCCCTCCTTTAGAGCCAGCTGAGAAACTGAGGCAAGGCTGAATCTACCCGCTTACAACGAAATGTTTCTCTTCAGAATAGCAGATGTTTCTACCAAACGCCAGCAGCTCCTCTCCCTCAGAGTGCTGTTTGTGTGTACACTAGGGAAAGACACTATGGTCCCCAGCTTAGAACGGGTCTTTTCCCAGGTGGTTTCCTCCATGAAAGAGTCAGAAAGGCTGATCTCAAAAAATCGGCCTGCACATCCCTGAATCCTTGGGGTAGGGGAGTTCTGAGCCAATGTGCCACCTAAGGAATGAAAGCAAAATTTTCAGCCTGGGAAGCAGGGCCTCAAGTAAGTCTGCCAACAGTGTGCCCTCCTTTAGAGCCAGCTGAGAAAATGTGGCCAGGCTGATCTACCCGCGTACAACGAAATGTTTCACTTCAGAATAGGAGATTTTGCTACCAAACGCCAGCAGCCCCTTTCCCTCAAAGTGCTGTTTCTGTGTAGACTAGGGAAAGACACCATGGTTCCCAGCTTAGAACGGCTCATTTCACTGTTGGTTTCCCCCATGAAAGAGCCAGAAGTGCTGATCTCAACTAATCGGGCTGCACATCCCTGAATCCTAGGGGTAGGGCAGTTCTGAGCCAATGTGCCACCTAAGGAAAGAAAGCAGAGTTTTCAGCCTGGGAAGCAGGGCCTCAAGTAAGTGTGCCAACAGAGTGCCCTCCTTTATAGCCAGCTGAGAAACTGAGGGAAGGCTGAATCTACCCGCTTACAACGAAATGTTTCTCTTCACAATAGCAGATGTTTCTACCAAACGCCAGCAGCTCCTCTCCCTCAGAGTGCTGTTTCTGTGTACACTAGGGAAAGACACTATGGTCCCCAGCTTAGAACGGGTCTTTTCCCAGTTGGTTTCCTCCATGAAAGAGTCAGAAAGGCTGATCTCAAAAAATCGGCCTGCACATCCCTGAATCCTTGGGGTAGGGGAGTTCTGAGCCAATGTGCCACCTAAGGAATGAAAGCAAAATTTTCAGCCTGGGAAGCAGGGCCTCAAGTAAGTATGCCAGCAGTGTGCCCTCCTTTAGAGCCAGCTGAGAAAATGTGGCCAGGCTGATCTACCCGCTTACAACGAAATGTTTCACTTCAGAATAGGAGATTTTGCTACCAAACGCCAGCAGCCCCTTTCCCTCAAAGTGCAGTTTCTGTGTAGACTAGGGAAAGACACCATGGTTCCCAGCTTAGAACGGCTCATTTCACTGTTGGTTTCCCCCATGAAAGAGCCAGAAGTGCTGATCTCAACTAATCGGGCTGCACATCCCTGAATCCTAGGGGTAGGGCAGTTCTGAGCCAATGTGCCACCTAAGGAAAGAAAGCAGAGTTTTCAGCCTGGGAAGCAGGGCCTGAAGTAAGTCAGCCAACAGAATGCCCTCCTTTATAGCCAGCTGAGAAAATGAGGAAAGGCTGAATCTACCCGCTTACACCGAAATGTTTCTCTTCAGAATAGCAGATGTTTCTACCAAACGCCAGCAGCTCCTCTCCCTCAGAGTGCTGTTTCTGTATACACTAGGGAAAGACACTATGGTCCCCAGCTTAGAACGGGTCTTTTCCCAGTTGGTTTCCTCCATGAAAGAGTCAGAAAGGCTGATCTCAAAAAATCGGCCTGCACATCCCTGAATCCTTGGGGTAGGGGAGTTCTGAGCCAATGTGCCACCTAAGGAATGAAAGCAAAATTTTCAGCCTGGGAAGCAGGGCCTCAAGTAAGTCTGCCAACAGTGTGCCCTCCTTTAGAGCCAGCTGAGAAAATGTGGCCAGGCTGATCTACCCGCGTACAACGAAATGTTTCACTTCAGAATAGGAGATTTTGCTACCAAACGCCAGCAGCCCCTTTCCCTCAAAGTGCTGTTTCTGTGTAGACTAGGGAAAGACACCATGGTTCCCAGCTTAGAACGGCTCATTTCACTGTTGGTTTCCCCCATGAAAGAGCCAGAAGTGCTGATCTCAACTAATCGGGCTGCACATCCCTGAATCCTAGGGGTAGGGCAGTTCTGAGCCAATGTGCCACCTAAGGAAAGAAAGCAGAGTTTTCAGCCTGGGAAGCAGGGCCTCAAGTAAGTGTGCCAACAGAGTGCCCTCCTTTAGAGCCAGCTGAGAAACTGAGGCAAGGCTGAATCTACCCGCTTACAACGAAATGTTTCTCTTCAGAATAGCAGATGTTTCTACCAAACGCCAGCAGCTCCTCTCCCTCAGAGTGCTGTTTCTGTGTACACTAGGGAAAGACACTATGGTCCCCAGCTTAGAACGGGTCTTTTCCCAGTTGGTTTCCTCCATGAAAGAGTCAGAAAGGCTGATCTCAAGAAATCGGCCTGCACATCCCTGAATCCTTGGGGTAGGGGAGTTCTGAGCCAATGTGCCACCTAAGGAATGAAAGCAAAATTTTCAGCCTGGGAAGCAGGGCCTCAAGTAAGTCTGCCAACAGTGTGCCCTCCTTTAGAGCCAGCTGAGAAAATGTGGCCAGGCTGATCTACCCGCTTACAACGAAATGTTTCACTTCAGAATAGGAGATTTTGCTACCAAACGCCAGCAGCCCCTTTCCCTCAACGTGCTGTTTCTGTGTAGACTAGGGAAAGACACCATGGTTCCCAGCTTAGAACGGCTCTTTTCACTGTTGGTTTCCCCCATGAAAGAGCCAGAGGTGCTGACCTTAACTAATCGGGCTGCACATCCCTGAATCCTAGGGGTAGGGCAGTTCTGAGCCAATGTGCCACCTAAGGAGAAAAAGCAGAGTTTTCAGCCTGGGAAGCAGGGCCTCAAGTAAGTGTGCCAACAGATTGCCCTCCTTTATAGCCAGCTGAGAAAAGCAGGCAAGGCTGAATCTACCCGCTTACAACGAAATGTTTCTCTTCAGAATAGCAGATGTTTCTACCAAACGCCAGCAGCTCCTCTCCCTCAGAGTGCTGTTTCTGTATACACTAGGGAAAGACACTATGGTCCCCAGCTTAGAACGGGTCTTTACCCAGTTGGTTTCCTCCATGAAAGAGTCAGAAAGGCTGATCTCAAAAAATCGGCCTGCACATCCCTGAATCCTTGGGGTAGGGGAGTTCTGAGCCAATGTGCCACCTAAGGAAAGAGAGCAGAGTTTTCAGCCTGGGAAGCAGGGCCTCAAGTAAGTGTGCCAACAGAGTGCCCTCCTTTAGAGCCAGCTGAGAAACTGAGGCAAGGCTGAATCTACCCGCTTACAACGAAATGTTTCACTTCAGAATAGGAGATTTTGCTACCAAACGCCAGCAGCCCCTTTCCCTCAACGTGCTGTTTCTGTGTAGACTAGGGAAAGACACCATGGTTCCCAGCTTAGAACGGCTCTTTTCACTGTTGGTTTCCCCCATGAAAGAGCCAGAGGTGCTGACCTTAACTAATCGGGCTGCACATCCCTGAATCCTAGGGGTAGGGCAGTTCTGAGCCAATGTGCCACCTAAGGAGAAAAAGCAGAGTTTTCAGCCTGGGAAGCAGGGCCTCAAGTAAGTGTGCCAACAGAGTGCCCTCCTTTAGAGCCAGCTGAGAAACTGAGGGAAGGCTGAATCTACCCGCTTACAACGAAATGTTTCTCTTCACAATAGCAGATGTTTCTACCAAACGCCAGCAGCTCCTCTCCCTCAGAGTGCTGTTTCTGTGTACACTAGGGAAATACACTATGGTCCCCAGCTTAGAACGGGTCTTTACCCAGTTGGTTTCCTCCATGAAAGAGTCAGAAAGGCTGATATCAAAAAATTGGCCTGCACATCCCTGAATCCTAGGGGTAGGGCAGTTCTGAGCCAATGTGCCACCTAAGGAGAGAAAGCAGAGTTTTCAGCCTGGGAAGCAGGGCCTCAAGTAAGTGTGCCAACAGAATGCCCTCCTTTAGAGCCAGCTGAGAAACTGAGGCAAGGCTGAATCTACCCGCTTACAACGAAATGTTTCTCTTCAGAATAGCAGATGTTTCTACCAAACGCCAGCAGCTCCTCTCCCTCAGAGTGCTGTTTGTGTGTACACTAGGGAAAGACACTATGGTCCCCAGCTTAGAACGGGTCTTTTCCCAGGTGGTTTCCTCCATGAAAGAGTCAGAAAGGCTGATCTCAAAAAATCGGCCTGCACATCCCTGAATCCTTGGGGTAGGGGAGTTCTGAGCCAATGTGCCACCTAAGGAATGAAAGCAAAATTTTCAGCCTGGGAAGCAGGGCCTCAAGTAAGTCTGCCAACAGTGTGCCCTCCTTTAGAGCCAGCTGAGAAAATGTGGCCAGGCTGATCTACCCGCGTACAACGAAATGTTTCACTTCAGAATAGGAGATTTTGCTACCAAACGCCAGCAGCCCCTTTCCCTCAAAGTGCTGTTTCTGTGTAGACTAGGGAAAGACACCATGGTTCCCAGCTTAGAACGGCTCATTTCACTGTTGGTTTCCCCCATGAAAGAGCCAGAAGTGCTGATCTCAACTAATCGGGCTGCACATCCCTGAATCCTAGGGGTAGGGCAGTTCTGAGCCAATGTGCCACCTAAGGAAAGAAAGCAGAGTTTTCAGCCTGGGAAGCAGGGCCTCAAGTAAGTGTGCCAACAGAGTGCCCTCCTTTAGAGCCAGCTGAGAAACTGAGGCAAGGCTGAATCTACCCGCTTACAACGAAACGTTTCTCTTCAGAATAGCAGATGTTTCTACCAAACGCCAGCAGCTCCTCTCCCTCAGAGTGCTGTTTCTGTGTACACTAGGGAAAGACACTATGGTCCCCAGCTTAGAACGGGTCTTTTCCCAGGTGGTTTCCTCCATGAAAAAGTCAGAAAGGCTGATCTCAAAAAATCGGCCTGCACATCCCTGAATCCTTGGGGTAGGGGAGTTCTGAGCCAATGTGCCACCTAAGGAATGAAAGCAAAATTTTCAGCCTGGGAAGCAGGGCCTCAAGTAAGTCTGCCAACAGTGTGCCCTCCTTTAGAGCCAGCTGAGAAAATGTGGCCAGGCTGATCTACCCGCGTACAACGAAATGTTTCACTTCAGAATAGGAGATTTTGCTACCAAACGCCAGCAGCCCCTTTCCCTCAAAGTGCTGTTTCTGTGTAGACTAGGGAAAGACACCATGGTTCCCAGCTTAGAACGGCTCTTTTCACTGTTGGTTTCCCCCATGAAAGAGCCAGAGGTGCTGACCTTAACTAATCGGGCTGCACATCCCTGAATCCTAGGGGTAGGGCAGTTCTGAGCCAATGTGCCACCTAAGGAGAAAAAGCAGAGTTTTCAGCCTGGGAAGCAGGGCCTCAAGTAAGTGTGCCAACAGAGTGCCCTCCTTTAGAGCCAGCTGAGAAACTGAGGGAAGGCTGAATCTACCCGCTTACAACAAAATGTTTCTCTTCACAATAGCAGATGTTTCTACCAAACGCCAGCAGCTCCTCTCCCTCAGAGTGCTGTTTCTGTGTACACTAGGGAAATACACTATGGTCCCCAGCTTAGAACGGGTCTTTACCCAGTTGGTTTCCTCCATGAAAGAGTCAGAAAGGCTGATATCAAAAAATTGGCCTGCACATCCCTGAATCCTAGGGGTAGGGCAGTTCTGAGCCAATGTGCCACCTAAGGAGAGAAAGCAGAGTTTTCAGCCTGGGAAGCAGGGCCTCAAGTAAGTGTGCCAACAGAATGCCCTCCTTTAGAGCCAGCTGAGAAACTGAGGCAAGGCTGAATCTACCCGCTTACAACGAAATGTTTCTCTTCAGAATAGCAGATGTTTCTACCAAACGCCAGCAGCTCCTCTCCCTCAGAGTGCTGTTTCTGTGTACACTAGGGAAAGACACTATGGTCCCCAGCTTAGAACGGGTCTTTTCCCAGGTGGTTTCCTCCATGAAAGAGTCAGAAAGGCTGATCTCAAAAAATCGGCCTGCACATCCCTGAATCCTTGGGGTAGGGGAGTTCTGAGCCAATGTGCCACCTAAGGAATTAAAGCAAAATTTTCAGCCTGGGAAGCAGGGCCTCAAGTAAGTCTGCCAACAGTGTGCCCTCCTTTAGAGCCAGCTGAGAAAATGTGGCCAGGCTGATCTACCCGCGTACAACGAAATGTTTCACTTCAGAATAGGAGATTTTGCTACCAAACGCCAGCAGCCCCTTTCCCTCAAAGTGCTGTTTCTGTGTAGACTAGGGAAAGACACCATGGTTCCCAGCTTAGAACGGCTCATTTCACTGTTGGTTTCCCCCATGAAAGAGCCAGAAGTGCTGATCTCAACTAATCGGGCTGCACATCTCTGAATCCTAGGGGTAGGGCAGTTCTGAGCCAATGTGCCACCTAAGGAAAGAAAGCAGAGTTTTCAGCCTGGGAAGCAGGGCCTCAAGTAAGTGTGCCAACAGAGTGCCCTCCTTTAGAGCCAGCTGAGAAACTGAGGCAAGGCTGAATCTACCCGCTTACAACGAAATGTTTCTCTTCAGAATAGCAGATGTTTCTACCAAACGCCAGCAGCTCCTCTCCCTCAGAGTGCTGTTTCTGTGTACACTAGGGAAAGACACTATGGTCCCCAGCTTAGAACGGGTCTTTTCCCAGTTGGTTTCCTCCATGAAAGAGTCAGAAAGGATGATCTCAAAAAATCGGCCTGCACATCCCTGAATCCTAGGGGAAGGGCAGTTCTGAGCCAATGTGCCACCTAAGGAGAGAAAGCAGAGTTTTCAGCCTGGGAAGCAGGGCCTCAAGTAAGTCTGCCAACAGTGTGCCCTCCTTTAGAAGCAGCTGAGAAAATGTGGCCAGGCTGATCTACCCGCTTACAACGAAATGTTTCAATTCAGAATAGGAGATTTTGCTACAAAACGCCAGCAGCCCCTTTCCCTCAACGTGCTGTTTCTGTGTAGACTAGGGAAAGACACCATGGTTCCCAGCTTAGAACGGCTCTTTTCACTGTTGGTTTCCCCCATGAAAGAGCCAGAGGTGCTGACCTTAACTAATCGGGCTGCACATCCCTGAATCCTAGGGGTAGGGCAGTTCTGAGCCAATGTGCCACCTAAGGAGAAAAAGCAGAGTTTTCAGCCTGGGAAGCAGGGCCTCAAGTAAGTGTGCCAACAGATTGCCCTCCTTTATAGCCAGCTGAGAAAAGCAGGCAAGGCTGAATCTACCCGCTTACAACGAAATGTTTCTCTTCAGAATAGCAGATGTTTCTACCAAACGCCAGCAGCTCCTCTCCCTCAGAGTGCTGTTTCTGTATACACTAGGGAAAGACACTATGGTCCCCAGCTTAGAACGGGTCTTTACCCAGTTGGTTTCCTCCATGAAAGAGTCAGAAAGGCTGATCTCAAAAAATCGGCCTGCACATCCCTGAATCCTTGGGGTAGGGGAGTTCTGAGCCAATGTGCCACCTAAGGAAAGAGAGCAGAGTTTTCAGCCTGGGAAGCAGGGCCTCAAGTAAGTGTGCCAACAGAGTGCCCTCCTTTAGAGCCAGCTGAGAAACTGAGGCAAGGCTGAATCTACCCGCTTACAACGAAATGTTTCACTTCAGAATAGGAGATTTTGCTACCAAACGCCAGCAGCCCCTTTCCCTCAACGTGCTGTTTCTGTGTAGACTAGGGAAAGACACCATGGTTCCCAGCTTAGAACGGCTCTTTTCACTGTTGGTTTCCCCCATGAAAGAGCCAGAGGTGCTGACCTTAACTAATCGGGCTGCACATCCCTGAATCCTAGGGGTAGGGCAGTTCTGAGCCAATGTGCCACCTAAGGAGAAAAAGCAGAGTTTTCAGCCTGGGAAGCAGGGCCTCAAGTAAGTGTGCCAACAGAGTGCCCTCCTTTAGAGCCAGCTGAGAAACTGAGGGAAGGCTGAATCTACCCGCTTACAACGAAATGTTTCTCTTCACAATAGCAGATGTTTCTACCAAACGCCAGCAGCTCCTCTCCCTCAGAGTGCTGTTTCTGTGTACACTAGGGAAATACACTATGGTCCCCAGCTTAGAACGGGTCTTTACCCAGTTGGTTTCCTCCATGAAAGAGTCAGAAAGGCTGATATCAAAAAATTGGCCTGCACATCCCTGAATCCTAGGGGTAGGGCAGTTCTGAGCCAATGTGCCACCTAAGGAGAGAAAGCAGAGTTTTCAGCCTGGGAAGCAGGGCCTCAAGTAAGTGTGCCAACAGAATGCCCTCCTTTAGAGCCAGCTGAGAAACTGAGGCAAGGCTGAATCTACCCGCTTACAACGAAATGTTTCTCTTCAGAATAGCAGATGTTTCTACCAAACGCCAGCAGCTCCTCTCCCTCAGAGTGCTGTTTGTGTGTACACTAGGGAAAGACACTATGGTCCCCAGCTTAGAACGGGTCTTTTCCCAGGTGGTTTCCTCCATGAAAGAGTCAGAAAGGCTGATCTCAAAAAATCGGCCTGCACATCCCTGAATCCTTGGGGTAGGGGAGTTCTGAGCCAATGTGCCACCTAAGGAATGAAAGCAAAATTTTCAGCCTGGGAAGCAGGGCCTCAAGTAAGTCTGCCAACAGTGTGCCCTCCTTTAGAGCCAGCTGAGAAAATGTGGCCAGGCTGATCTACCCGCGTACAACGAAATGTTTCACTTCAGAATAGGAGATTTTGCTACCAAACGCCAGCAGCCCCTTTCCCTCAAAGTGCTGTTTCTGTGTAGACTAGGGAAAGACACCATGGTTCCCAGCTTAGAACGGCTCATTTCACTGTTGGTTTCCCCCATGAAAGAGCCAGAAGTGCTGATCTCAACTAATCGGGCTGCACATCCCTGAATCCTAGGGGTAGGGCAGTTCTGAGCCAATGTGCCACCTAAGGAAAGAAAGCAGAGTTTTCAGCCTGGGAAGCAGGGCCTCAAGTAAGTGTGCCAACAGAGTGCCCTCCTTTATAGCCAGCTGAGAAAATGAGGCAAGGCTGAATCTACCCACTTACAACGAAATGTTTCTCTTCAGCATAGCAGATGTTTCTACCAAACGCCAGCAGCTCCTCTCCCTCAGAGTGCTGTTTCTGTGTACACTAGGGAAAGACACTATGGTCCCCAGCTTAGAACGGGTCTTTTCCCAGTTGGATTCCTCCATGAAAGAGTCAGAAAGGCTGATCTCAAAAAATCGGCCTGCACATCCCTGAATCCTTGGGGTAGGGAAGTTCTGAGCCAATGTGCCACCTAAGGAATGAAAGCAAAATTTTCAGCCTGGGAAGCAGGGCCTCAAGTAAGTCTGCCAACAGTGTGCCCTCCTTTAGAGCCAGCTGAGAAAATGTGGCCAGGCTGATCTACCCGCTTACAACGAAATGTTTCACTTCAGAATAGGAGATTTTGCTACCAAACGCCAGCAGCCCCTTTCCCTCAACGTGCTGTTTCTGTGTAGACTAGGGAAAGACACCATGGTTCCCAGCTTAGAACGGCTCTTTTCACTGTTGGTTTCCCCCATGAAAGAGCCAGAGGTGCTGACCTTAACTAATCGGGCTGCACATCCCTGAATCCTAGGGGTAGGGCAGTTCTGAGCCAATGTGCCACCTAAGGAGAAAAAGCAGAGTTTTCAGCCTGGGAAGCAGGGCCTCAAGTGAGTGTGCCAACAGAGTGCCCTCCTTTATAGCCAGCTGAGAAAATGAGGCAAGGCTGAATCTACCCGCTTACAACGAAATGTTTCTCTTCAGAATAGCAGATGTTTCTACCAAACGCCAGCAGCTCCTCTCCCTCAGAGTGCTGTTTCTGTGTACACTAGGGAAAGACACTATGGTCCCCAGCTTAGAACGGGTCTTTTCCCAGTTGGTTTCCTCCATGAAAGAGTCAGAAAGGCTGATCTCAAAAAATCGGCCTGCACATCCCTGAATCCTTGGGGTAGGGGAGTTCTGAGCCAATGTGCCACCTAAGGAATGAAAGCAAAATTTTCAGCCTGGGAAGCAGGGCCTCAAGTAAGTATGCCAGCAGTGTGCCCTCCTTTAGAGCCAGCTGAGAAAATGTGGCCAGGCTGATCTACCCGCTTACAACGAAATGTTTCACTTCAGAATAGGAGATTTTGCTACCAAACGCCAGCAGCCCCTTTCCCTCAAAGTGCAGTTTCTGTGTAGACTAGGGAAAGACACCATGGTTCCCAGCTTAGAACGGCTCATTTCACTGTTGGTTTCCCCCATGAAAGAGCCAGAAGTGCTGATCTCAACTAATCGGGCTGCACATCCCTGAATCCTAGGGGTAGGGCAGTTCTGAGCCAATGTGCCACCTAAGGAAAGAAAGCAGAGTTTTCAGCCTGGGAAGCAGGGCCTGAAGTAAGTCAGCCAACAGAATGCCCTCCTTTATAGCCAGCTGAGAAAATGAGGCAAGGCTGAATCTACCCGCTTACACCGAAATGTTTCTCTTCAGAATAGCAGATGTTTCTACCAAACGCCAGCAGCTCCTCTCCCTCAGAGTACTGTTTCTGTGTACACTAGGGAAAGACACTATGGTCCCCAGCTTAGAACGGGTCTTTTCCCAGTTGGTTTCCTCCATTAAAGAGTCAGAAAGGCTGATCTCACAAAATCGGCCTGCACATCCCTGAATCCTTGGGGTAGGGTAGTTCTGAGCCAATGTGCCACCTAAGGAATGAAAGCAAAATTTTCAGCCTGGGAATCAGGGCCTCAAGTAAGTCTGCCAACAGAGTGCCCTGTTTTAGAGCCAGCTGAGAATATGTGGCCAGGCTGAATCTACCTGCTTACAACGAAATGTTTCACTTCAGAATAGGAGATTTTACTACCAAACGCCAGCAGCCCCTTTCCCTCAAAGTGCTGTTTGTGTGTAGACTAGGGAAAGACACCATGGTTCCCAGGTTAGAAAGGCTCTTTTCACTGTTCCTTTCCCCCATGAAAGAGCCAGAGGTGCTGACCTTAACTAATCGGGCTGCACATCCCTGAATCCTAGGGGTAGGGCAGTTCTGAGCCAATGTGCCACCTAAGGAGAAAAAGCAGAGTTTTCAGCCTGGGAAGCAGGGCCTCAAGTAAGTGTGCCAACAGAGTGCCCTCCTTTATAGCCAGCTGAGAAAATGAGGCAAGGCTGAATCTACCCGCTTACAACGAAATGTTTCTCTTCAGCATAGCAGATGTTTCTACCAAACGCCAGCAGCTCCTCTCCCTCAGAGTGCTGTTTCTGTATACACTAGGGAAAGACACTATGGTCCCCAGCTTAGAACGGGTCTTTTCCCAGTTGGTTTCCTCCATAAAAGAGTCAGAAAGGCTGATCTCAAAAAATCGGCCTGCACATCCCTGAATCCTTGGGGTAGGGGAGTTCTGAGCCAATGTGCCACCTAAGGAATGAAAGCAAAATTTTCAGCCTGGGAAGCAGGGCCTCAAGTAAGTCTGCCAACAGTGTGCCCTCCTTTAGAGCCAGCTGAGAAAATGTGGCCAGGCTGATCTACCCGCTTACAACGAAATGTTTCACTTCAGAATAGGAGATTTTGCTACCAAACGCCAGCAGCCCCTTTCCCTCAAAGTGCTGTTTCTGTGTAGAATAGGAAAAGACACCATGGTTCCCAGCTTAGAACGGCTCATTTCACTGTTGGTTTCCCCCATGAAAGAGCCAGAAGTGCTGATCTCAACTAATCGGGCTGCACATCCCTGAATCCTAGGGGTAGGGCAGTTCTGAGCCAATGTGCCACCTAAGGAAAGAAAGCAGAGTTTTCAACCTGGGAAGCAGGGCCTCAAGTAAGTGTGCCAACAGAGTGCCCTCCTTTATAGCCAGCTGAGAAACTGAGGGAAGGCTGAATCTACCCGCTTACAACGAAATGTTTCTCTTCACAATAGCAGATGTTTCTACCAAACGCCAGCAGCTCCTCTCCCTCAGAGTGCTGTTTCTGTGTACACTAGGGAAAGACACTATGGTCCCCAGCTTAGAACGGGTCTTTTCCCAGTTGGTTTCCTCCATGAAAGAGTCAGAAAGGCTGATCTCAAAAAATCGGCCTGCACATCCCTGAATCCTTGGGGTAGGGGAGTTCTGAGCCAATGTGCCACCTAAGGAATGAAAGCAAAATTTTCAGCCTGGGAAGCAGGGCCTCAAGTAAGTCTGCCAACAGTGTGCCCTCATTTAGAGCCAGCTGAGAAAATGTGGCCAGGCTGATCTACCCGCGTACAACGAAATGTTTCACTTCAGAATAGGAGATTTTGCTACCAAACGCCAGCAGCCCCTTTCCCTCAAAGTGCTGTTTCTGTGTAGACTAGGGAAAGACACCATGGTTCCCAGCTTAGAACGGCTCATTTCACTGTTGGTTTCCCCCATGAAAGAGCCAGAAGTGCTGATCTCAACTAATCGGGCTGCACATCCCTGAATCCTAGGGGTAGGGCAGTTCTGAGCCAATGTGCCACCTAAGGAAAGAAAGCAGAGTTTTCAGCCTGGGAAGCAGGGCCTCAAGTAAGTGTGCCAACAGAGTGCCCTCCTTTAGAGCCAGCTGAGAAACTGAGGCAAGGCTGAATCTACCCGCTTACAACGAAATGTTTCTCTTCAGAAGAGCAGATGTTTCTACCAAACGCCAGCAGCTCCTCTCCCTCAGAGTGCTGTTTCTGTGTACACTAGGGAAAGACACTATGGTCCCCAGCTTAGAACGGGTCTTTTCCCAGTTGGTTTCCTCCATGAAAGAGTCAGAAAGGCTGATCTCAAAAAATCGGCCTGCACATCCCTGAATCCTTGGGGTAGGGGAGTTCTGAGCCAATGTGCCACCTAAGGAATGAAAGCAAAATTTTCAGCCTGGGAAGCAGGGCCTCAAGTAAGTCTGCCAACAGTGTGCCCTCCTTTAGAGCCAGCTGAGAAAATGTGGCCAGGCTGATCTACCCGCGTACAACGAAATGTTTCACTTCAGAATAGGAGATTTTGCTACCAAACGCCAGCAGCCCCTTTCCCTCAAAGTGCTGTTTCTGTGTAGACTAGGGAAAGACACCATGGTTCCCAGCTTAGAACGGCTCATTTCACTGTTGGTTTCCCCCATGAAAGAGCCAGAAGTGCTGATCTCAACTAATCGGGCTGCACATCCCTGAATCCTAGGGGTAGGGCAGTTCTGAGCCAATGTGCCACCTAAGGAAAGAAAGCAGAGTTTTCAGCCTGGGAAGCAGGGCCTCAAGTAAGTGTGCCAACAGAGTGCCCTCCTTTAGAGCCAGCTGAGAAACTGAGGCAAGGCTGAATCTACCCGCTTACAACGAAATGTTTCTCTTCAGAAGAGCAGATGTTTCTACCAAACGCCAGCAGCTCCTCTCCCTCAGAGTGCTGTTTCTGTGTACACTAGGGAAAGACACTATGGTCCCCAGCTTAGAAAGGGTCTTTTCCCAGTTGGTTTCCTCCATGAAAGAGTCAGAAAGGCTGATCTCAAAAAATCGGCCTGCACATCCCTGAATCCTTGGGGTAGGGGAGTTCTGAGCCAATGTGCCACCTAAGGAATGAAAGCAAAATTTTCAGCCTGGGAAGCAGGGCCTCAAGTAAGTCTGCCAACAGTGTGCCCTCCTTTAGAGCCAGCTGAGAAAATGTGGCCAGGCTGATCTACCCGCGTACAACGAAATGTTTCACTTCAGAATAGGAGATTTTGCTACCAAACGCCAGCAGCCCCTTTCCCTCAAAGTGCTGTTTCTGTGTAGACTAGGGAAAGACACCATGGTTCCCAGCTTAGAACGGCTCATTTCACTGTTGGTTTCCCCCATGAAAGAGCCAGAAGTGCTGATCTCAACTAATCGGGCTGCACATCCCTGAATCCTAGGGGTAGGGCAGTTCTGAGCCAATGTGCCACCTAAGGAAAGAAAGCAGAGTTTTCAGCCTGGGAAGCAGGGCCTCAAGTAAGTGTACCAACAGAGTGCCCTCCTTTAGAGCCAGCTGAGAAACTGAGGCAAGGCTGAATCTACCCGCTTACAACGAAATGTTTCTCTTCAGAATAGCAGATGTTTCTACCAAACGCCAGCAGCTCCTCTCCCTCAGAGTGCTGTTTCTGTGTACACTAGGGAAAGACACTATGGTCCCCAGCTTAGAACGGGTCTTTTCCCAGGTGGTTTCCTCCATGAAAAAGTCAGAAAGGCTGATCTCAAAAAATCGGCCTGCACATCCCTGAATCCTTGGGGTAGGGGAGTTCTGAGCCAATGTGCCACCTAAGGAATGAAAGCAAAATTTTCAGCCTGGGAAGCAGGGCCTCAAGTAAGTCTGCCAACAGTGTGCCCTCCTTTAGAGCCAGCTGAGAAAATGTGGCCAGGCTGATCTACCCGCGTACAACGAAATGTTTCACTTCAGAATAGGAGATTTTGCTACCAAACGCCAGCAGCCCCTTTCCCTCAAAGTGCTGTTTCTGTGTAGACTAGGGAAAGACACCATGGTTCCCAGCTTAGAACGGCTCATTTCACTGTTGGTTTCCCCCATGAAAGAGCCAGAAGTGCTGATCTCAACTAATCGGGCTGCACATCCCTGAATCCTAGGGGTAGGGCAGTTCTGAGCCAATGTGCCACCTAAGGAAAGAAAGCAGAGTTTTCAGCCTGGGAAGCAGGGCCTCAAGTAAGTGTGCCAACAGAGTGCCCTCCTTTAGAGCCAGCTGAGAAACTGAGGCAAGGCTGAATCTACCCGCTTACAACGAAACGTTTCTCTTCAGAATAGCAGATGTTTCTACCAAACGCCAGCAGCTCCTCTCCCTCAGAGTGCTGTTTCTGTGTACACTAGGGAAAGACACTATGGTCCCCAGCTTAGAACGGGTCTTTTCCCAGGTGGTTTCCTCCATGAAAAAGTCAGAAAGGCTGATCTCAAAAAATCGGCCTGCACATCCCTGAATCCTTGGGGTAGGGGAGTTCTGAGCCAATGTGCCACCTAAGGAATGAAAGCAAAATTTTCAGCCTGGGAAGCAGGGCCTCAAGTAAGTCTGCCAACAGTGTGCCCTCCTTTAGAGCCAGCTGAGAAAATGTGGCCAGGCTGATCTACCCGCGTACAACGAAATGTTTCACTTCAGAATAGGAGATTTTGCTACCAAACGCCAGCAGCCCCTTTCCCTCAAAGTGCTGTTTCTGTGTAGACTAGGGAAAGACACCATGGTTCCCAGCTTAGAACGGCTCTTTTCACTGTTGGTTTCCCCCATGAAAGAGCCAGAGGTGCTGACCTTAACTAATCGGGCTGCACATCCCTGAATCCTAGGGGTAGGGCAGTTCTGAGCCAATGTGCCACCTAAGGAGAAAAAGCAGAGTTTTCAGCCTGGGAAGCAGGGCCTCAAGTAAGTGTGCCAACAGAGTGCCCTCCTTTAGAGCCAGCTGAGAAACTGAGGGAAGGCTGAATCTACCCGCTTACAACAAAATGTTTCTCTTCACAATAGCAGATGTTTCTACCAAACGCCAGCAGCTCCTCTCCCTCAGAGTGCTGTTTCTGTGTACACTAGGGAAATACACTATGGTCCCCAGCTTAGAACGGGTCTTTACCCAGTTGGTTTCCTCCATGAAAGAGTCAGAAAGGCTGATATCAAAAAATTGGCCTGCACATCCCTGAATCCTAGGGGTAGGGCAGTTCTGAGCCAATGTGCCACCTAAGGAGAGAAAGCAGAGTTTTCAGCCTGGGAAGCAGGGCCTCAAGTAAGTGTGCCAACAGAATGCCCTCCTTTAGAGCCAGCTGAGAAACTGAGGCAAGGCTGAATCTACCCGCTTACAACGAAATGTTTCTCTTCAGAATAGCAGATGTTTCTACCAAACGCCAGCAGCTCCTCTCCCTCAGAGTGCTGTTTCTGTGTACACTAGGGAAAGACACTATGGTCCCCAGCTTAGAACGGGTCTTTTCCCAGGTGGTTTCCTCCATGAAAGAGTCAGAAAGGCTGATCTCAAAAAATCGGCCTGCACATCCCTGAATCCTTGGGGTAGGGGAGTTCTGAGCCAATGTGCCACCTAAGGAATTAAAGCAAAATTTTCAGCCTGGGAAGCAGGGCCTCAAGTAAGTCTGCCAACAGTGTGCCCTCCTTTAGAGCCAGCTGAGAAAATGTGGCCAGGCTGATCTACCCGCGTACAACGAAATGTTTCACTTCAGAATAGGAGATTTTGCTACCAAACGCCAGCAGCCCCTTTCCCTCAAAGTGCTGTTTCTGTGTAGACTAGGGAAAGACACCATGGTTCCCAGCTTAGAACGGCTCATTTCACTGTTGGTTTCCCCCATGAAAGAGCCAGAAGTGCTGATCTCAACTAATCGGGCTGCACATCTCTGAATCCTAGGGGTAGGGCAGTTCTGAGCCAATGTGCCACCTAAGGAAAGAAAGCAGAGTTTTCAGCCTGGGAAGCAGGGCCTCAAGTAAGTGTGCCAACAGAGTGCCCTCCTTTAGAGCCAGCTGAGAAACTGAGGCAAGGCTGAATCTACCCGCTTACAACGAAATGTTTCTCTTCAGAATAGCAGATGTTTCTACCAAACGCCAGCAGCTCCTCTCCCTCAGAGTGCTGTTTCTGTGTACACTAGGGAAAGACACTATGGTCCCCAGCTTAGAACGGGTCTTTTCCCAGTTGGTTTCCTCCATGAAAGAGTCAGAAAGGCTGATCTCAAAAAATCGGCCTGCACATCCCTGAATCCTAGGGGAAGGGCAGTTCTGAGCCAATGTGCCACCTAAGGAGAGAAAGCAGAGTTTTCAGCCTGGGAAGCAGGGCCTCAAGTAAGTCTGCCAACAGTGTGCCCTCCTTTAGAAGCAGCTGAGAAAATGTGGCCAGGCTGATCTACCCGCTTACAACGAAATGTTTCACTTCAGAATAGGAGATTTTGCTACAAAACGCCAGCAGCCCCTTTCCCTCAACGTGCTGTTTCTGTGTAGACTAGGGAAAGACACCATGGTTCCCAGCTTAGAACGGCTCTTTTCACTGTTGGTTTCCCCCATGAAAGAGCCAGAGGTGCTGACCTTAACTAATCGGGCTGCACATCCCTGAATCCTAGGGGTAGGGCAGTTCTGAGCCAATGTGCCACCTAAGGAGAAAAAGCAGAGTTTTCAGCCTGGGAAGCAGGGCCTCAAGTAAGTGTGCCAACAGATTGCCCTCCTTTATAGCCAGCTGAGAAAAGCAGGCAAGGCTGAATCTACCCGCTTACAACGAAATGTTTCTCTTCAGAATAGCAGATGTTTCTACCAAACGCCAGCAGCTCCTCTCCCTCAGAGTGCTGTTTCTGTATACACTAGGGAAAGACACTATGGTCCCCAGCTTAGAACGGGTCTTTACCCAGTTGGTTTCCTCCATGAAAGAGTCAGAAAGGCTGATCTCAAAAAATCGGCCTGCACATCCCTGAATCCTTGGGGTAGGGGAGTTCTGAGCCAATGTGCCACCTAAGGAAAGAGAGCAGAGTTTTCAGCCTGGGAAGCAGGGCCTCAAGTAAGTGTGCCAACAGAGTGCCCTCCTTTAGAGCCAGCTGAGAAACTGAGGCAAGGCTGAATCTACCCGCTTACAACGAAATGTTTCACTTCAGAATAGGAGATTTTGCTACCAAACGCCAGCAGCCCCTTTCCCTCAACGTGCTGTTTCTGTGTAGACTAGGGAAAGACACCATGGTTCCCAGCTTAGAACGGCTCTTTTCACTGTTGGTTTCCCCCATGAAAGAGCCAGAGGTGCTGACCTTAACTAATCGGGCTGCACATCCCTGAATCCTAGGGGTAGGGCAGTTCTGAGCCAATGTGCCACCTAAGGAGAAAAAGCAGAGTTTTCAGCCTGGGAAGCAGGGCCTCAAGTAAGTGTGCCAACAGAGTGCCCTCCTTTAGAGCCAGCTGAGAAACTGAGGGAAGGCTGAATCTACCCGCTTACAACGAAATGTTTCTCTTCACAATAGCAGATGTTTCTACCAAACGCCAGCAGCTCCTCTCCCTCAGAGTGCTGTTTCTGTGTACACTAGGGAAATACACTATGGTCCCCAGCTTAGAACGGGTCGTTACCCAGTTGGTTTCCTCCATGAAAGAGTCAGAAAGGCTGATATCAAAAAATTGGCCTGCACATCCCTGAATCCTAGGGGTAGGGCAGTTCTGAGCCAATGTGCCACCTAAGGAGAGAAAGCAGAGTTTTCAGCCTGGGAAGCAGGGCCTCAAGTAAGTGTGCCAACAGAATGCCCTCCTTTAGAGCCAGCTGAGAAACTGAGGCAAGGCTGAATCTACCCGCTTACAACGAAATGTTTCTCTTCAGAATAGCAGATGTTTCTACCAAACGCCAGCAGCTCCTCTCCCTCAGAGTGCTGTTTGTGTGTACACTAGGGAAAGACACTATGGTCCCCAGCTTAGAACGGGTCTTTTCCCAGGTGGTTTCCTCCATGAAAGAGTCAGAAAGGCTGATCTCAAAAAATCGGCCTGCACATCCCTGAATCCTTGGGGTAGGGGAGTTCTGAGCCAATGTGCCACCTAAGGAATGAAAGCAAAATTTTCAGCCTGGGAAGCAGGGCCTCAAGTAAGTCTGCCAACAGTGTGCCCTCCTTTAGAGCCAGCTGAGAAAATGTGGCCAGGCTGATCTACCCGCGTACAACGAAATGTTTCACTTCAGAATAGGAGATTTTGCTACCAAACGCCAGCAGCCCCTTTCCCTCAAAGTGCTGTTTCTGTGTAGACTAGGGAAAGACACCATGGTTCCCAGCTTAGAACGGCTCATTTCACTGTTGGTTTCCCCCATGAAAGAGCCAGAAGTGCTGATCTCAACTAATCGGGCTGCACATCCCTGAATCCTAGGGGTAGGGCAGTTCTGAGCCAATGTGCCACCTAAGGAAAGAAAGCAGAGTTTTCAGCCTGGGAAGCAGGGCCTCAAGTAAGTGTGCCAACAGAGTGCCCTCCTTTATAGCCAGCTGAGAAACTGAGGGAAGGCTGAATCTACCCGCTTACAACGAAATGTTTCTCTTCACAATAGCAGATGTTTCTACCAAACGCCAGCAGCTCCTCTCCCTCAGAGTGCTGTTTCTGTGTACACTAGGGAAAGACACTATGGTCCCCAGCTTAGAACGGGTCTTTTCCCAGTTGGTTTCCTCCATGAAAGAGTCAGAAAGGCTGATCTCAAAAAATCGGCCTGCACATCCCTGAATCCTTGGGGTAGGGGAGTTCTGAGCCAATGTGCCACCTAAGGAATGAAAGCAAAATTTTCAGCCTGGGAAGCAGGGCCTCAAGTAAGTATGCCAGCAGTGTGCCCTCCTTTAGAGCCAGCTGAGAAAATGTGGCCAGGCTGATCTACCCGCTTACAACGAAATGTTTCACTTCAGAATAGGAGATTTTGCTACCAAACGCCAGCAGCCCCTTTCCCTCAAAGTGCAGTTTCTGTGTAGACTAGGGAAAGACACCATGGTTCCCAGCTTAGAACGGCTCATTTCACTGTTGGTTTCCCCCATGAAAGAGCCAGAAGTGCTGATCTCAACTAATCGGGCTGCACATCCCTGAATCCTAGGGGTAGGGCAGTTCTGAGCCAATGTGCCACCTAAGGAAAGAAAGCAGAGTTTTCAGCCTGGGAAGCAGGGCCTGAAGTAAGTCAGCCAACAGAATGCCCTCCTTTATAGCCAGCTGAGAAAATGAGGAAAGGCTGAATCTACCCGCTTACACCGAAATGTTTCTCTTCAGAATAGCAGATGTTTCTACCAAACGCCAGCAGCTCCTCTCCCTCAGAGTGCTGTTTCTGTATACACTAGGGAAAGACACTATGGTCCCCAGCTTAGAACGGGTCTTTTCCCAGTTGGTTTCCTCCATGAAAGAGTCAGAAAGGCTGATCTCAAAAAATCGGCCTGCACATCCCTGAATCCTTGGGGTAGGGGAGTTCTGAGCCAATGTGCCACCTAAGGAATGAAAGCAAAATTTTCAGCCTGGGAAGCAGGGCCTCAAGTAAGTCTGCCAACAGTGTGCCCTCCTTTAGAGCCAGCTGAGAAAATGTGGCCAGGCTGATCTACCCGCGTACAACGAAATGTTTCACTTCAGAATAGGAGATTTTGCTACCAAACGCCAGCAGCCCCTTTCCCTCAAAGTGCTGTTTCTGTGTAGACTAGGGAAAGACACCATGGTTCCCAGCTTAGAACGGCTCATTTCACTGTTGGTTTCCCCCATGAAAGAGCCAGAAGTGCTGATCTCAACTAATCGGGCTGCACATCCCTGAATCCTAGGGGTAGGGCAGTTCTGAGCCAATGTGCCACCTAAGGAAAGAAAGCAGAGTTTTCAGCCTGGGAAGCAGGGCCTCAAGTAAGTGTGCCAACAGAGTGCCCTCCTTTAGAGCCAGCTGAGAAACTGAGGCAAGGCTGAATCTACCCGCTTACAACGAAATGTTTCTCTTCAGAATAGCAGATGTTTCTACCAAACGCCAGCAGCTCCTCTCCCTCAGAGTGCTGTTTCTGTGTACACTAGGGAAAGACACTATGGTCCCCAGCTTAGAACGGGTCTTTTCCCAGTTGGTTTCCTCCATGAAAGAGTCAGAAAGGCTGATCTCAAGAAATCGGCCTGCACATCCCTGAATCCTTGGGGTAGGGGAGTTCTGAGCCAATGTGCCACCTAAGGAATGAAAGCAAAATTTTCAGCCTGGGAAGCAGGGCCTCAAGTAAGTCTGCCAACAGTGTGCCCTCCTTTAGAGCCAGCTGAGAAAATGTGGCCAGGCTGATCTACCCGCTTACAACGAAATGTTTCACTTCAGAATAGGAGATTTTGCTACCAAACGCCAGCAGCCCCTTTCCCTCAACGTGCTGTTTCTGTGTAGACTAGGGAAAGACACCATGGTTCCCAGCTTAGAACGGCTCTTTTCACTGTTGGTTTCCCCCATGAAAGAGCCAGAGGTGCTGACCTTAACTAATCGGGCTGCACATCCCTGAATCCTAGGGGTAGGGCAGTTCTGAGCCAATGTGCCACCTAAGGAGAAAAAGCAGAGTTTTCAGCCTGGGAAGCAGGGCCTCAAGTAAGTGTGCCAACAGATTGCCCTCCTTTATAGCCAGCTGAGAAAAGCAGGCAAGGCTGAATCTACCCGCTTACAACGAAATGTTTCTCTTCAGAATAGCAGATGTTTCTACCAAACGCCAGCAGCTCCTCTCCCTCAGAGTGCTGTTTCTGTATACACTAGGGAAAGACACTATGGTCCCCAGCTTAGAACGGGTCTTTACCCAGTTGGTTTCCTCCATGAAAGAGTCAGAAAGGCTGATCTCAAAAAATCGGCCTGCACATCCCTGAATCCTTGGGGTAGGGGAGTTCTGAGCCAATGTGCCACCTAAGGAAAGAGAGCAGAGTTTTCAGCCTGGGAAGCAGGGCCTCAAGTAAGTGTGCCAACAGAGTGCCCTCCTTTAGAGCCAGCTGAGAAACTGAGGCAAGGCTGAATCTACCCGCTTACAACGAAATGTTTCACTTCAGAATAGGAGATTTTGCTACCAAACGCCAGCAGCCCCTTTCCCTCAACGTGCTGTTTCTGTGTAGACTAGGGAAAGACACCATGGTTCCCAGCTTAGAACGGCTCTTTTCACTGTTGGTTTCCCCCATGAAAGAGCCAGAGGTGCTGACCTTAACTAATCGGGCTGCACATCCCTGAATCCTAGGGGTAGGGCAGTTCTGAGCCAATGTGCCACCTAAGGAGAAAAAGCAGAGTTTTCAGCCTGGGAAGCAGGGCCTCAAGTAAGTGTGCCAACAGAGTGCCCTCCTTTAGAGCCAGCTGAGAAACTGAGGGAAGGCTGAATCTACCCGCTTACAACGAAATGTTTCTCTTCACAATAGCAGATGTTTCTACCAAACGCCAGCAGCTCCTCTCCCTCAGAGTGCTGTTTCTGTGTACACTAGGGAAATACACTATGGTCCCCAGCTTAGAACGGGTCTTTACCCAGTTGGTTTCCTCCATGAAAGAGTCAGAAAGGCTGATATCAAAAAATTGGCCTGCACATCCCTGAATCCTAGGGGTAGGGCAGTTCTGAGCCAATGTGCCACCTAAGGAGAGAAAGCAGAGTTTTCAGCCTGGGAAGCAGGGCCTCAAGTAAGTGTGCCAACAGAATGCCCTCCTTTAGAGCCAGCTGAGAAACTGAGGCAAGGCTGAATCTACCCGCTTACAACGAAATGTTTCTCTTCAGAATAGCAGATGTTTCTACCAAACGCCAGCAGCTCCTCTCCCTCAGAGTGCTGTTTGTGTGTACACTAGGGAAAGACACTATGGTCCCCAGCTTAGAACGGGTCTTTTCCCAGGTGGTTTCCTCCATGAAAGAGTCAGAAAGGCTGATCTCAAAAAATCGGCCTGCACATCCCTGAATCCTTGGGGTAGGGGAGTTCTGAGCCAATGTGCCACCTAAGGAATGAAAGCAAAATTTTCAGCCTGGGAAGCAGGGCCTCAAGTAAGTCTGCCAACAGTGTGCCCTCCTTTAGAGCCAGCTGAGAAAATGTGGCCAGGCTGATCTACCCGCGTACAACGAAATGTTTCACTTCAGAATAGGAGATTTTGCTACCAAACGCCAGCAGCCCCTTTCCCTCAAAGTGCTGTTTCTGTGTAGACTAGGGAAAGACACCATGGTTCCCAGCTTAGAACGGCTCATTTCACTGTTGGTTTCCCCCATGAAAGAGCCAGAAGTGCTGATCTCAACTAATCGGGCTGCACATCCCTGAATCCTAGGGGTAGGGCAGTTCTGAGCCAATGTGCCACCTAAGGAAAGAAAGCAGAGTTTTCAGCCTGGGAAGCAGGGCCTCAAGTAAGTGTGCCAACAGAGTGCCCTCCTTTATAGCCAGCTGAGAAACTGAGGGAAGGCTGAATCTACCCGCTTACAACGAAATGTTTCTCTTCACAATAGCAGATGTTTCTACCAAACGCCAGCAGCTCCTCTCCCTCAGAGTGCTGTTTCTGTGTACACTAGGGAAAGACACTATGGTCCCCAGCTTAGAACGGGTCTTTTCCCAGTTGGTTTCCTCCATGAAAGAGTCAGAAAGGCTGATCTCAAAAAATCGGCCTGCACATCCCTGAATCCTTGGGGTAGGGGAGTTCTGAGCCAATGTGCCACCTAAGGAATGAAAGCAAAATTTTCAGCCTGGGAAGCAGGGCCTCAAGTAAGTATGCCAGCAGTGTGCCCTCCTTTAGAGCCAGCTGAGAAAATGTGGCCAGGCTGATCTACCCGCTTACAACGAAATGTTTCACTTCAGAATAGGAGATTTTGCTACCAAACGCCAGCAGCCCCTTTCCCTCAAAGTGCAGTTTCTGTGTAGACTAGGGAAAGACACCATGGTTCCCAGCTTAGAACGGCTCATTTCACTGTTGGTTTCCCCCATGAAAGAGCCAGAAGTGCTGATCTCAACTAATCGGGCTGCACATCCCTGAATCCTAGGGGTAGGGCAGTTCTGAGCCAATGTGCCACCTAAGGAAAGAAAGCAGAGTTTTCAGCCTGGGAAGCAGGGCCTGAAGTAAGTCAGCCAACAGAATGCCCTCCTTTATAGCCAGCTGAGAAAATGAGGAAAGGCTGAATCTACCCGCTTACACCGAAATGTTTCTCTTCAGAATAGCAGATGTTTCTACCAAACGCCAGCAGCTCCTCTCCCTCAGAGTACTGTTTCTGTGTACACTAGGGAAAGACACTATGGTCCCCAGCTTAGAACGGGTCTTTTCCCAGTTGGTTTCCTCCATTAAAGAGTCAGAAAGGCTGATCTCACAAAATCGGCCTGCACATCCCTGAATCCTTGGGGTAGGGTAGTTCTGAGCCAATGTGCCACCTAAGGAATGAAAGCAAAATTTTCAGCCTGGGAATCAGGGCCTCAAGTAAGTCTGCCAACAGAGTGCCCTGTTTTAGAGCCAGCTGAGAATATGTGGCCAGGCTGAATCTACCTGCTTACAACGAAATGTTTCACTTCAGAATAGGAGATTTTGCTACCAAACGCCAGCAGCCCCTTTCCCTCAAAGTGCTGTTTCTGTGTAGACTAGGGAAAGACACCATGGTTCCCAGGTTAGAAAGGCTCTTTTCACTGTTCCTTTCCCCCATGAAAGAGCCAGAGGTGCTGACCTTAACTAATCGGGCTGAACATCCCTGAATCCTAGGGGTAGGGCAGTTCTGAGCCAATGTGCCACCTAAGGAGAAAAAGCAGAGTTTTCAGCCTGGGAAGCAGGGCCTCAAGTAAGTGTGCCAACAGAGTGCCCTCCTTTATAGCCAGCTGAGAAAATGAGGGAAGGCTGAATCTACCCGCTTACAACGAAATGTTTCTCTTCACAATAGCAGATGTTTCTACCAAACGCCAGCAGCTCCTCTCCCTCAGAGTGCTGTTTCTGTGTACACTAGGGAAAGACACTATGGTCCCCAGCTTAGAACGGGTCTTTTCCCAGTTGGTTTCCTCCATGAAAGAGTCAGAAAGGCTGATCTCAAAAAATCGGCCTGCACATCCCTGAATCCTTGGGGTAGGGGAGTTCTGAGCCAATGTGCCACCTAAGGAATGAAAGCAAAATTTTCAGCCTGGGAAGCAGGGCCTCAAGTAAGTCTGCCAACAGTGTGCCCTCCTTTAGAGCCAGCTGAGAAAATGTGGCCAGGCTGATCTACCCGCTTACAACGAAATGTTTCACTTCAGAATAGGAGATTTTGCTACCAAACGCCAGCAGCCCCTTTCCCTCAAAGTGCAGTTTCTGTGTAGACTAGGGAAAGACACCATGGTTCCCAGCTTAGAACGGCTCATTTCACTGTTGGTTTCCCCCATGAAAGAGCCAGAAGTGCTGATCTCAACTAATCGGGCTGCACATCCCTGAATCCTAGGGGTAGGGCAGTTCTGAGCCAATGTGCCACCTAAGGAAAGAAAGCAGAGTTTTCAGCCTGGGAAGCAGGGCCTGAAGTAAGTCAGCCAACAGAATGCCCTCCTTTATAGCCAGCTGAGAAAATGAGGAAGGGCTGAATCTACCCGCTTACACCGAAATGTTTCTCTTCAGAATAGCAGATGTTTCTACCAAACGCCAGCAGCTCCTCTCCCTCAGAGTACTGTTTCTGTGTACACTAGGGAAAGACACTATGGTCCCCAGCTTAGAACGGGTCTTTTCCCAGTTGGTTTCCTCCATTAAAGAGTCAGAAAGGCTGATCTCACAAAATCGGCCTGCACATCCCTGAATCCTTGGGGTAGGGTAGTTCTGAGCCAATGTGCCACCTAAGGAATGAAAGCAAAATTTTCAGCCTGGGAATCAGGGCCTCAAGTAAGTCTGCCAACAGAGTGCCCTGTTTTAGAGCCAGCTGAGAATATGTGGCCAGGCTGAATCTACCTGCTTACAACGAAATGTTTCACTTCAGAATAGGAGATTTTGCTACCAAACGCCAGCAGCCCCTTTCCCTCAAAGTGCTGTTTCTGTGTAGACTAGGGAAAGACACCATGGTTCCCAGGTTAGAAAGGCTCTTTTCACTGTTCCTTTCCCCCATGAAAGAGCCAGAGGTGCTGACCTTAACTAATCGGGCTGCACATCCCTGAATCCTAGGGGTAGGGCAGTTCTGAGCCAATGTGCCACCTAAGGAGACAAAGCAGAGTTTTCAGCCTGGGAAGCAGGGCCTCAAGTAAGTGTGCCAACAGAGTGCCCTCCTTTATAGCCAGCTGAGAAAATGAGGGAAGGCTGAATCTACCCGCTTACAACGAAATGTTTCTCTTCACAATAGCAGATGTTTCTACCAAACGCCAGCAGCTCCTCTCCCTCAGAGTGCTGTTTCTGTGTACACTAGGGAAAGACACTATGGTCCCCAGCTTAGAACGGGTCTTTTCCCAGTTGGTTTCCTCCATGAAAGAGTCAGAAAGGCTGATCTCAAAAAATCGGCCTGCACATCCCTGAATCCTTGGGGTAGGGGAGTTCTGAGCCAATGTGCCACCTAAGGAATGAAAGCAAAATTTTCAGCCTGGGAAGCAGGGCCTCAAGTAAGTCTGCCAACAGTGTGCCCTCCTTTAGAGCCAGCTGAGAAAATGTGGCCAGGCTGATCTACCCGCTTACAACGAAATGTTTCACTTCAGAATAGGAGATTTTGCTACCAAACGCCAGCAGCCCCTTTCCCTCAACGTGCTGTTTCTGTGTAGACTAGGGAAAGACACCATGGTTCCCAGCTTAGAACTGCTCTTTTCACTGTTGGTTTCCCCCATGAAAGAGCCAGAGGTGCTGACCTTAACTAATCGGGCTGCACATCCCTGAATCCTAGGGGTAGGGCAGTTCTGAGCCAATGTGCCACCTAAGGAGAAAAAGCAGAGTTTTCAGCCTGGGAAGCAGGGCCTCAAGTAAGTGTGCCAACAGAGTGCCCTCCTTTATAGCCAGCTGAGAAAATGAGGCAAGGCTGAATCTACCCGCTTACAACGAAATGTTTCTCTTCAGAATAGCAGATGTTTCTACCAAACGCCAGCGGCTCCTCTCCCTCAGAGTGCTGTTTCTGTATACACTAGGGAAAGACACTATGGTCCCCAGCTTAGAACGGGTCTTTTCCCAGTTGGTTTCCTCCATGAAAGAGTCAGAAAGGCTGATCTCAAAAAATCGGCCTGCACATCCCTGAATCCTTGGGGTAGGGGAGTTCTGAGCCTATGTGCCACCTAAGGAATGAAAGCAAAATTTTCAGCCTGGGAAGCAGGGCCTCAAGTAAGTCTGCCAACAGTGTGCCCTCCTTTAGAGCCAGCTGAGAAAATGTGGCCAGGCTGATCTACCCGCGTACAACGAAATGTTTCACTTCAGAATAGGAGATTTTGCTACCAAACGCCAGCAGCCCCTTTCCCTCAAAGTGCTGTTTCTGTGTAGACTAGGGAAAGACACCATGGTTCCCAGCTTAGAACGGCTCATTTCACTGTTGGTTTCCCCCATGAAAGAGCCAGAAGTGCTGATCTCAACTAATCGGGCTGCACATCCCTGAATCCTAGGGGTAGGGCAGTTCTGAGCCAATGTGCCACCTAAGGAAAGAAAGCAGAGTTTTCAGCCTGGGAAGCAGGGCCTCAAGTAAGTGTGCCAACAGAGTGCCCTCCTTTAGAGCCAGCTGAGAAACTGAGGCAAGGCTGAATCTACCCGCTTACAACGAAATGTTTCTCTTCAGAATAGCAGATGTTTCTACCAAACGCCAGCAGCTCCTCTCCCTCAGAGTGCTGTTTCTGTGTACACTAGGGAAAGACACTATGGTCCCCAGCTTAGAACGGGTCTTTTCCCAGTTGGTTTCCTCCATGAAAGAGTCAGAAAGGCTGATCTCAAGAAATCGGCCTGCACATCCCTGAATCCTTGGGGTAGGGGAGTTCTGAGCCAATGTGCCACCTAAGGAATGAAAGCAAAATTTTCAGCCTGGGAAGCAGGGCCTCAAGTAAGTCTGCCAACAGTGTGCCCTCCTTTAGAGCCAGCTGAGAAAATGTGGCCAGGCTGATCTACCCGCTTACAACGAAATGTTTCACTTCAGAATAGGAGATTTTGCTACCAAACGCCAGCAGCCCCTTTCCCTCAACGTGCTGTTTCTGTGTAGACTAGGGAAAGACACCATGGTTCCCAGCTTAGAACGGCTCTTTTCACTGTTGGTTTCCCCCATGAAAGAGCCAGAGGTGCTGACCTTAACTAATCGGGCTGCACATCCCTGAATCCTAGGGGTAGGGCAGTTCTGAGCCAATGTGCCACCTAAGGAGAAAAAGCAGAGTTTTCAGCCTGGGAAGCAGGGCCTCAAGTAAGTGTGCCAACAGATTGCCCTCCTTTATAGCCAGCTGAGAAAAGCAGGCAAGGCTGAATCTACCCGCTTACAACGAAATGTTTCTCTTCAGAATAGCAGATGTTTCTACCAAACGCCAGCAGCTCCTCTCCCTCAGAGTGCTGTTTCTGTATACACTAGGGAAAGACACTATGGTCCCCAGCTTAGAACGGGTCTTTACCCAGTTGGTTTCCTCCATGAAAGAGTCAGAAAGGCTGATCTCAAAAAATCGGCCTGCACATCCCTGAATCCTTGGGGTAGGGGAGTTCTGAGCCAATGTGCCACCTAAGGAAAGAGAGCAGAGTTTTCAGCCTGGGAAGCAGGGCCTCAAGTAAGTGTGCCAACAGAGTGCCCTCCTTTAGAGCCAGCTGAGAAACTGAGGCAAGGCTGAATCTACCCGCTTACAACGAAATGTTTCACTTCAGAATAGGAGATTTTGCTACCAAACGCCAGCAGCCCCTTTCCCTCAACGTGCTGTTTCTGTGTAGACTAGGGAAAGACACCATGGTTCCCAGCTTAGAACGGCTCTTTTCACTGTTGGTTTCCCCCATGAAAGAGCCAGAGGTGCTGACCTTAACTAATCGGGCTGCACATCCCTGAATCCTAGGGGTAGGGCAGTTCTGAGCCAATGTGCCACCTAAGGAGAAAAAGCAGAGTTTTCAGCCTGGGAAGCAGGGCCTCAAGTAAGTGTGCCAACAGAGTGCCCTCCTTTAGAGCCAGCTGAGAAACTGAGGGAAGGCTGAATCTACCCGCTTACAACGAAATGTTTCTCTTCACAATAGCAGATGTTTCTACCAAACGCCAGCAGCTCCTCTCCCTCAGAGTGCTGTTTCTGTGTACACTAGGGAAATACACTATGGTCCCCAGCTTAGAACGGGTCTTTACCCAGTTGGTTTCCTCCATGAAAGAGTCAGAAAGGCTGATATCAAAAAATTGGCCTGCACATCCCTGAATCCTAGGGGTAGGGCAGTTCTGAGCCAATGTGCCACCTAAGGAAAGAAAGCAGAGTTTTCAGCCTGGGAAGCAGGGCCTCAAGTAAGTGTGCCAACAGAGTGCCCTCCTTTATAGCCAGCTGAGAAACTGAGGGAAGGCTGAATCTACCCGCTTACAACGAAATGTTTCTCTTCACAATAGCAGATGTTTCTACCAAACGCCAGCAGCTCCTCTCCCTCAGAGTGCTGTTTCTGTGTACACTAGGGAAAGACACTATGGTCCCCAGCTTAGAACGGGTCTTTTCCCAGTTGGTTTCCTCCATGAAAGAGTCAGAAAGGCTGATCTCAAAAAATCGGCCTGCACATCCCTGAATCCTTGGGGTAGGGGAGTTCTGAGCCAATGTGCCACCTAAGGAATGAAAGCAAAATTTTCAGCCTGGGAAGCAGGGCCTCAAGTAAGTCTGCCAACAGTGTGCCCTCCTTTAGAGCCAGCTGAGAAAATGTGGCCAGGCTGATCTACCCGCTTACAACGAAATGTTTCACTTCAGAATAGGAGATTTTGCTACCAAACGCCAGCAGCCCCTTTCCCTCAAAGTGCAGTTTCTGTGTAGACTAGGGAAAGACACCATGGTTCCCAGCTTAGAACGGCTCATTTCACTGTTGGTTTCCCCCATGAAAGAGCCAGAAGTGCTGATCTCAACTAATCGGGCTGCACATCCCTGAATCCTAGGGGTAGGGCAGTTCTGAGCCAATGTGCCACCTAAGGAAAGAAAGCAGAGTTTTCAGCCTGGGAAGCAGGGCCTGAAGTAAGTCAGCCAACAGAATGCCCTCCTTTATAGCCAGCTGAGAAAATGAGGAAAGGCTGAATCTACCCGCTTACACCGAAATGTTTCTCTTCAGAATAGCAGATGTTTCTACCAAACACCAGCAGCTCCTCTCCCTCAGAGTACTGTTTCTGTGTACACTAGGGAAAGACACTATGGTCCCCAGCTTAGAACGGGTCTTTTCCCAGTTGGTTTCCTCCATTAAAGAGTCAGAAAGGCTGATCTCACAAAATCGGCCTGCACATCCCTGAATCCTTGGGGTAGGGTAGTTCTGAGCCAATGTGCCACCTAAGGAATGAAAGCAAAATTTTCAGCCTGGGAATCAGGGCCTCAAGTAAGTCTGCCAACAGAGTGCCCTGTTTTAGAGCCAGCTGAGAATATGTGGCCAGGCTGAATCTACCTGCTTACAACGAAATGTTTCACTTCAGAATAGGAGATTTTGCTACCAAACGCCAGCAGCCCCTTTCCCTCAAAGTGCTGTTTCTGTGTAGACTAGGGAAAGACACCATGGTTCCCAGGTTAGAAAGGCTCTTTTCACTGTTCCTTTCCCCCATGAAAGAGCCAGAGGTGCTGACCTTAACTAATCGGGCTGAACATCCCTGAATCCTAGGGGTAGGGCAGTTCTGAGCCAATGTGCCACCTAAGGAGAAAAAGCAGAGTTTTCAGCCTGGGAAGCAGGGCCTCAAGTAAGTGTGCCAACAGAGTGCCCTCCTTTATAGCCAGCTGAGAAAATGAGGGAAGGCTGAATCTACCCGCTTACAACGAAATGTTTCTCTTCACAATAGCAGATGTTTCTACCAAACGCCAGCAGCTCCTCTCCCTCAGAGTGCTGTTTCTGTGTACACTAGGGAAAGACACTATGGTCCCCAGCTTAGAACGGGTCTTTTCCCAGTTGGTTTCCTCCATGAAAGAGTCAGAAAGGCTGATCTCAAAAAATCGGCCTGCACATCCCTGAATCCTTGGGGTAGGGGAGTTCTGAGCCAATGTGCCACCTAAGGAATGAAAGCAAAATTTTCAGCCTGGGAAGCAGGGCCTCAAGTAAGTCTGCCAACAGTGTGCCCTCCTTTAGAGCCAGCTGAGAAAATGTGGCCAGGCTGATCTACCCGCTTACAACGAAATGTTTCACTTCAGAATAGGAGATTTTGCTACCAAACGCCAGCAGCCCCTTTCCCTCAACGTGCTGTTTCTGTGTAGACTAGGGAAAGACACCATGGTTCCCAGCTTAGAACTGCTCTTTTCACTGTTGGTTTCCCCCATGAAAGAGCCAGAGGTGCTGACCTTAACTAATCGGGCTGCACATCCCTGAATCCTAGGGGTAGGGCAGTTCTGAGCCAATGTGCCACCTAAGGAGAAAAAGCAGAGTTTTCAGCCTGGGAAGCAGGGCCTCAAGTAAGTGTGCCAACAGAGTGCCCTCCTTTATAGCCAGCTGAGAAACTGAGGCAAGGCTGAATCTACCCGCTTACAACGAAATGTTTCTCTTCAGAATAGCAGATGTTTCTACCAAACGCCAGCAGCTCCTCTCCCTCAGAGTGCTGTTTCTGTATACACTAGGGAAAGACACTATGGTCCCCAGCTTAGAACGGGTCTTTTCCCAGTTGGTTTCCTCCATGAAAGAGTCAGAAAGGCTGATCTCAAAAAATCGGCCTGCACATCCCTGAATCCTTGGGGTAGGGGAGTTCTGAGCCAATGTGCCACCTAAGGAATGAAAGCAAAATTTTCAGCCTGGGAAGCAGGGCCTCAAGTAAGTCTGCCAACAGTGTGCCCTCCTTTAGAGCCAGCTGAGAAAATGTGGCCAGGCTGATCTACCCGCGTACAACGAAATGTTTCACTTCAGAATAGGAGATTTTGCTACCAAACGCCAGCAGCCCCTTTCCCTCAAAGTGCTGTTTCTGTGTAGACTAGGGAAAGACACCATGGTTCCCAGCTTAGAACGGCTCATTTCACTGTTGGTTTCCCCCATGAAAGAGCCAGAAGTGCTGATCTCAACTAATCGGGCTGCACATCCCTGAATCCTAGGGGTAGGGCAGTTCTGAGCCAATGTGCCACCTAAGGAAAGAAAGCAGAGTTTTCAGCCTGGGAAGCAGGGCCTCAAGTAAGTGTGCCAACAGAGTGCCCTCCTTTAGAGCCAGCTGAGAAACTGAGGCAAGGCTGAATCTACCCGCTTACAACGAAATGTTTCTCTTCAGAAGAGCAGATGTTTCTACCAAACGCCAGCAGCTCCTCTCCCTCAGAGTGCTGTTTCTGTGTACACTAGGGAAAGACACTATGGTCCCCAGCTTAGAACGGGTCTTTTCCCAGTTGGTTTCCTCCATGAAAGAGTCAGAAAGGCTGATCTCAAAAAATCGGCCTGCACATCCCTGAATCCTTGGGGTAGGGGAGTTCTGAGCCAATGTGCCACCTAAGGAATGAAAGCAAAATTTTCAGCCTGGGAAGCAGGGCCTCAAGTAAGTCTGCCAACAGTGTGCCCTCCTTTAGAGCCAGCTGAGAAAATGTGGCCAGGCTGATCTACCCGCGTACAACGAAATGTTTCACTTCAGAATAGGAGATTTTGCTACCAAACGCCAGCAGCCCCTTTCCCTCAAAGTGCTGTTTCTGTGTAGACTAGGGAAAGACACCATGGTTCCCAGCTTAGAACGGCTCATTTCACTGTTGGTTTCCCCCATGAAAGAGCCAGAAGTGCTGATCTCAACTAATCGGGCTGCACATCCCTGAATCCTAGGGGTAGGGCAGTTCTGAGCCAATGTGCCACCTAAGGAAAGAAAGCAGAGTTTTCAGCCTGGGAAGCAGGGCCTCAAGTAAGTGTGCCAACAGAGTGCCCTCCTTTAGAGCCAGCTGAGAAACTGAGGCAAGGCTGAATCTACCCGCTTACAACGAAATGTTTCTCTTCAGAATAGCAGATGTTTCTACCAAACGCCAGCAGCTCCTCTCCCTCAGAGTGCTGTTTCTGTGTACACTAGGGAAAGACACTATGGTCCCCAGCTTAGAACGGGTCTTTTCCCAGTTGGTTTCCTCCATGAAAGAGTCAGAAAGGCTGATCTCAAAAAATCGGCCTGCACATCCCTGAATCCTAGGGGAAGGGCAGTTCTGAGCCAATGTGCCACCTAAGGAGAGAAAGCAGAGTTTTCAGCCTGGGAAGCAGGGCCTCAAGTAAGTCTGCCAACAGTGTGCCCTCCTTTAGAAGCAGCTGAGAAAATGTGGCCAGGCTGATCTACCCGCTTACAACGAAATGTTTCACTTCAGAATAGGAGATTTTGCTACCAAACGCCAGCAGCCCCTTTCCCTCAACGTGCTGTTTCTGTGTAGACTAGGGAAAGACACCATGGTTCCCAGCTTAGAACGGCTCTTTTCACTGTTGGTTTCCCCCATGAAAGAGCCAGAGGTGCTGACCTTAACTAATCGGGCTGCACATCCCTGAATCCTAGGGGTAGGGCAGTTCTGAGCCAATGTGCCACCTAAGGAGAAAAAGCAGAGTTTTCAGCCTGGGAAGCAGGGCCTCAAGTAAGTGTGCCAACAGAGTGCCCTCCTTTAGAGCCAGCTGAGAAACTGAGGCAAGGCTGAATCTACCCGCTTACAACGAAATGTTTCTCTTCAGAATAGCAGATGTTTCTACCAAACGCCAGCAGCTCCTCTCCCTCAGAGTGCTGTTTCTGTGTACACTAGGGAAAGACACTATGGTCCCCAGCTTAGAACGGGTCTTTTCCCAGGTGGTTTCCTCCATGAAAGAGTCAGAAAGGCTGATCTCAAAAAATCGGCCTGCACATCCCTGAATCCTTGGGGTAGGGGAGTTCTGAGCCAATGTGCCACCTAAGGAATGAAAGCAAAATTTTCAGCCTGGGAAGCAGGGCCTCAAGTAAGTCTGCCAACAGTGTGCCCTCCTTTAGAGCCAGCTGAGAAAATGTGGCCAGGCTGATCTACCCGCGTACAACGAAATGTTTCACTTCAGAATAGGAGATTTTGCTACCAAACGCCACCAGCCCCTTTCCCTCAAAGTGCTGTTTCTGTGTAGACTAGGGAAAGACACCATGGTTCCCAGCTTAGAACGGCTCATTTCACTGTTGGTTTCCCCCATGAAAGAGCCAGAAGTGCTGATCTCAACTAATCGGGCTGCACATCCCTGAATCCTAGGGGTAGGGCAGTTCTGAGCCAATGTGCCACCTAAGGAAAGAAAGCAGAGTTTTCAGCCTGGGAAGCAGGGCCTCAAGTAAGTGTGCCAACAGAGTGCCCTCCTTTAGAGCCAGCTGAGAAACTGAGGCAAGGCTGAATCTACCCGCTTACAACGAAATGTTTCTCTTCACAATAGCAGATGTTTCTACCAAACGCCAGCAGCTCCTCTCCCTCAGAGTGCTGTTTCTGTGTACACTAGGGAAAGACACTATGGTCCCCAGCTTAGAACGGGTCTTTTCCCAGTTGGTTTCCTCCATGAAAGAGTCAGAAAGGCTGATCTCAAAAAATCGGCCTGCACATCCCTGAATCCTAGGGGAAGGGCAGTTCTGAGCCAATGTGCCACCTAAGGAGAGAAAGCAGAGTTTTCAGCCTGGGAAGCAGGGCCTCAAGTAAGTCTGCCAACAGTGTGCCCTCCTTTAGAAGCAGCTGAGAAAATGTGGCCAGGCTGATCTACCCGCTTACAACGAAATGTTTCACTTCAGAATAGGAGATTTTGCTACCAAACGCCAGCAGCCCCTTTCCCTCAACGTGCTGTTTCTGTGTAGACTAGGGAAAGACACCATGGTTCCCAGCTTAGAACGGCTCTTTTCACTGTTGGTTTCCCCCATGAAAGAGCCAGAGGTGCTGACCTTAACTAATCGGGCTGCACATCCCTGAATCCTAGGGGTAGGGCAGTTCTGAGCCAATGTGCCACCTAAGGAGAAAAAGCAGAGTTTTCAGCCTGGGAAGCAGGGCCTCAAGTAAGTGTGCCAACAGATTGCCCTCCTTTATAGCCAGCTGAGAAAAGCAGGCAAGGCTGAATCTACCCGCTTACAACGAAATGTTTCTCTTCAGAATAGCAGATGTTTCTACCAAACGCCAGCAGCTCCTCTCCCTCAGAGTGCTGTTTCTGTATACACTAGGGAAAGACACTATGGTCCCCAGCTTAGAACGGGTCTTTACCCAGTTGGTTTCCTCCATGAAAGAGTCAGAAAGGCTGATCTCAAAAAATCGGCCTGCACATCCCTGAATCCTTGGGGTAGGGGAGTTCTGAGCCAATGTGCCACCTAAGGAAAGAGAGCAGAGTTTTCAGCCTGGGAAGCAGGGCCTCAAGTAAGTGTGCCAACAGAGTGCCCTCCTTTAGAGCCAGCTGAGAAACTGAGGCAAGGCTGAATCTACCCGCTTACAATGAAATGTTTCACTTCAGAATAGGAGATTTTGCTACCAAACGCCAGCAGCCCCTTTCCCTCAACGTGCTGTTTCTGTGTAGACTAGGGAAAGACACCATGGTTCCCAGCTTAGAACGGCTCTTTTCACTGTTGGTTTCCCCCATGAAAGAGCCAGAGGTGCTGACCTTAACTAATCGGGCTGCACATCCCTGAATCCTAGGGGTAGGGCAGTTCTGAGCCAATGTGCCACCTAAGGAGAAAAAGCAGAGTTTTCAGCCTGGGAAGCAGGGCCTCAAGTAAGTGTGCCAACAGCGTGCCCTCCTTAGAGCCAGCTGAGAAACTGAGGGAAGGCTGAATCTACCCGCTTACAACGAAATGTTTCTCTTCACAATAGCAGATGTTTCTACCAAACGCCAGCAGCTCCTCTCCCTCAGAGTGCTGTTTCTGTGTACACTAGGGAAATACACTATGGTCCCCAGCTTAGAACGGGTCTTTACCCAGTTGGTTTCCTCCATGAAAGAGTCAGAAAGGCTGATATCAAAAAATTGGCCTGCACATCCCTGAATCCTAGGGGTAGGGCAGTTCTGAGCCAATGTGCCACCTAAGGAGAGAAAGCAGAGTTTTCAGCCTGGGAAGCAGGGCCTCAAGTAAGTGTGCCAACAGAATGCCCTCCTTTAGAGCCAGCTGAGAAACTGAGGCAAGGCTGAATCTACCCGCTTACAACGAAATGTTTCTCTTCAGAATAGCAGATGTTTCTACCAAACGCCAGCAGCTCCTCTCCCTCAGAGTGCTGTTTGTGTGTACACTAGGGAAAGACACTATGGTCCCCAGCTTAGAACGGGTCTTTTCCCAGGTGGTTTCCTCCATGAAAGAGTCAGAAAGGCTGATCTCAAAAAATCGGGCTGCACATCCCTGAATCCTTGGGGTAGGGGAGTTCTGAGCCAATGTGCCACCTAAGGAATGAAAGCAAAATTTTCAGCCTGGGAAGCAGGGCCTCAAGTAAGTCTGCCAACAGTGTGCCCTCCTTTAGAGCCAGCTGAGAAAATGTGGCCAGGCTGATCTACCCGCGTACAACGAAATGTTTCACTTCAGAATAGGAGATTTTGCTACCAAACGCCAGCAGCCCCGTTCCCTCAAAGTGCTGTTTCTGTGTAGACTAGGGAAAGACTACATGGTTCCCAGCTTAGAACGGCTCATTTCACTGTTGGTTTCCCCCATGAAAGAGCCAGAAGTGCTGATCTCAACTAATCGGGCTGCACATCCCTGAATCCTAGGGGTAGGGCAGTTCTGAGCCAATGTGCCACCTAAGGAAAGAAAGCAGAGTTTTCAGCCTGGGAAGCAGGGCCTCAAGTAAGTGTGCCAACAGAGTGCCCTCCTTTATAGCCAGCTGAGAAACTGAGGGAAGGCTGAATCTACCCGCTTACAACGAAATGTTTCTCTTCACAATAGCAGATGTTTCTACCAAACGCCAGCAGCTCCTCTCCCTCAGAGTGCTGTTTCTGTGTACACTAGGGAAAGACACTATGGTCCCCAGCTTAGAACGGGTCTTTTCCCAGTTGGTTTCCTCCATGAAAGAGTCAGAAAGGCTGATCTCAAAAAATCGGCCTGCACATCCCTGAATCCTTGGGGTAGGGGAGTTCTGAGCCAATGTGCCACCTAAGGAATGAAAGCAAAATTTTCAGCCTGGGAAGCAGGGCCTCAAGTAAGTATGCCAGCAGTGTGCCCTCCTTTAGAGCCAGCTGAGAAAATGTGGCCAGGCTGATCTACCCGCTTACAACGAAATGTTTCACTTCAGAATAGGAGATTTTGCTACCAAACGCCAGCAGCCCCTTTCCCTCAAAGTGCAGTTTCTGTGTAGACTAGGGAAAGACACCATGGTTCCCAGCTTAGAACGGCTCATTTCACTGTTGGTTTCCCCCATGAAAGAGCCAGAAGTGCTGATCTCAACTAATCGGGCTGCACATCCCTGAATCCTAGGGGTAGGGCAGTTCTGAGCCAATGTGCCACCTAAGGAAAGAAAGCAGAGTTTTCAGCCTGGGAAGCAGGGCCTGAAGTAAGTCAGCCAACAGAATGCCCTCCTTTATAGCCAGCTGAGAAAATGAGGAAAGGCTGAATCTACCCGCTTATACCGAAATGTTTCTCTTCAGAATAGCAGATGTTTCTACCAAACGCCAGCAGCTCCTCTCCCTCAGAGTACTGTTTCTGTGTACACTAGGGAAAGACACTATGGTCCCCAGCTTAGAACGGGTCTTTTCCCAGTTGGTTTCCTCCATTAAAGAGTCAGAAAGGCTGATCTCACAAAATCGGCCTGCACATCCCTGAATCCTTGGGGTAGGGTAGTTCTGAGTCAATGTGCCACCTAAGGAATGAAAGCAAAATTTTCAGCCTGGGAATCAGGGCCTCAAGTAAGTCTGCCAACAGAGTGCCCTGTTTTAGAGCCAGCTGAGAATATGTGGCCAGGCTGAATCTACCTGCTTACAACGAAATGTTTCACTTCAGAATAGGAGATTTTGCTACCAAACGCCAGCAGCCCCTTTCCCTCAAAGTGCTGTTTCTGTGTAGACTAGGGAAAGACACCATGGTTCCCAGGTTAGAAAGGCTCTTTTCACTGTTCCTTTCCCCCATGAAAGAGCCAGAGGTGCTGACCTTAACTAATCGGGCTGCACATCCCTGAATCCTAGGGGTAGGGCAGTTCTGAGCCAATGTGCCACCTAAGGAGAAAAAGCAGAGTTTTCAGCCTGGGAAGCAGGGCCTCAAGTAAGTGTGCCAACAGAGTGCCCTCCTTTATAGCCAGCTGAGAAAATGAGGGAAGGCTGAATCTACCCGCTTACAACGAAATGTTTCTCTTCACAATAGCAGATGTTTCTACCAAACGCCAGCAGCTCCTCTCCCTCAGAGTGCTGTTTCTGTGTACACTAGGGAAAGACACTATGGTCCCCAGCTTAGAACGGGTCTTTTCCCAGTTGGTTTCCTCCATGAAAGAGTCAGAAAGGCTGATCTCAAAAAATCGGCCTGCACATCCCTGAATCCTTGGGGTAGGGGAGTTCTGAGCCAATGTGCCACCTAAGGAATGAAAGCAAAATTTTCAGCCTGGGAAGCAGGGCCTCAAGTAAGTCTGCCAACAGTGTGCCCTCCTTTAGAGCCAGCTGAGAAAATGTGGCCAGGCTGATCTACCCGCTTACAACGAAATGTTTCACTTCAGAATAGGAGATTTTGCTACCAAACGCCAGCAGCCCCTTTCCCTCAACGTGCTGTTTCTGTGTAGACTAGGGAAAGACACCATGGTTCCCAGCTTAGAACTGCTCTTTTCACTGTTGGTTTCCCCCATGAAAGAGCCAGAGGTGCTGACCTTAACTAATCGGGCTGCACATCCCTGAATCCTAGGGGTAGGGCAGTTCTGAGCCAATGTGCCACCTAAGGAGAAAAAGCAGAGTTTTCAGCCTGGGAAGCAGGGCCTCAAGTAAGTGTGCCAACAGAGTGCCCTCCTTTATAGCCAGCTGAGAAAATGAGGCAAGGCTGAATCTACCCGCTTACAACGAAATGTTTCTCTTCAGAATAGCAGATGTTTCTACCAAACGCCAGCAGCTCCTCTCCCTCAGAGTGCTGTTTCTGTATACACTAGGGAAAGACACTATGGTCCCCAGCTTAGAACGGGTCTTTTCCCAGTTGGTTTCCTCCATGAAAGAGTCAGAAAGGCTGATCTCAAAAAATCGGACTGCACATCCCTGAATCCTTGGGGTAGGGGAGTTCTGAGCCAATGTGCCACCTAAGGAATGAAAGCAAAATTTTCAGCCTGGGAAGCAGGGCCTCAAGTAAGTCTGCCAACAGTGTGCCCTCCTTTAGAGCCAGCTGAGAAAATGTGGCCAGGCTGATCTACCCGCGTACAACGAAATGTTTCACTTCAGAATAGGAGATTTTGCTACCAAACGCCAGCAGCCCCTTTCCCTCAAAGTGCTGTTTCTGTGTAGACTAGGGAAAGACACCATGGTTCCCAGCTTAGAACGGCTCATTTCACTGTTGGTTTCCCCCATGAAAGAGCCAGAAGTGCTGATCTCAACTAATCGGGCTGCACATCCCTGAATCCTAGGGGTAGGGCAGTTCTGAGCCAATGTGCCACCTAAGGAAAGAAAGCAGAGTTTTCAGCCTGGGAAGCAGGGCCTCAAGTAAGTGTGCCAACAGAGTGCCCTCCTTTAGAGCCAGCTGAGAAACTGAGGCAAGGCTGAATCTACCCGCTTACAACGAAATGTTTCTCTTCAGAAGAGCAGATGTTTCTACCAAACGCCAGCAGCTCCTCTCCCTCAGAGTGCTGTTTCTGTGTACACTAGGGAAAGACACTATGGTCCCCATCTTAGAACGGGTCTTTTCCCAGTTGGTTTCCTCCATGAAAGAGTCAGAAAGGCTGATCTCAAAAAATCGGCCTGCACATCCCTGAATCCTTGGGGTAGGGGAGTTCTGAGCCAATGTGCCACCTAAGGAATGAAAGCAAAATTTTCAGCCTGGGAAGCAGGGCCTCAAGTAAGTCTGCCAACAGTGTGCCCTCCTTTAGAGCCAGCTGAGAAAATGTGGCCAGGCTGATCTACCCGCGTACAACGAAATGTTTCACTTCAGAATAGGAGATTTTGCTACCAAACGCCAGCAGCCCCTTTCCCTCAAAGTGCTGTTTCTGTGTAGACTAGGGAAAGACACCATGGTTCCCAGCTTAGAACGGCTCATTTCACTGTTGGTTTCCCCCATGAAAGAGCCAGAAGTGCTGATCTCAACTAATCGGGCTGCACATCCCTGAATCCTAGGGGTAGGGCAGTTCTGAGCCAATGTGCCACCTAAGGAAAGAAAGCAGAGTTTTCAGCCTGGGAAGCAGGGCCTCAAGTAAGTGTGCCAACAGAGTGCCCTCCTTTAGAGCCAGCTGAGAAACTGAGGCAAGGCTGAATCTACCCGCTTACAACGAAATGTTTCTCTTCAGAATAGCAGATGTTTCTACCAAACGCCAGCAGCTCCTCTCCCTCAGAGTGCTGTTTCTGTGTACACTAGGGAAAGACACTATGGTCCCCAGCTTAGAACGGGTCTTTTCCCAGTTGGTTTCCTCCATGAAAGAGTCAGAAAGGCTGATCTCAAAAAATCGGCCTGCACATCCCTGAATCCTAGGGGAAGGGCAGTTCTGAGCCAATGTGCCACCTAAGGAGAGAAAGCAGAGTTTTCAGCCTGGGAAGCAGGGCCTCAAGTAAGTCTGCCAACAGTGTGCCCTCCTTTAGAAGCAGCTGAGAAAATGTGGCCAGGCTGATCTACCCGCTTACAACGAAATGTTTCACTTCAGAATAGGAGATTTTGCTACCAAACGCCAGCAGCCCCTTTCCCTCAACGTGCTGTTTCTGTGTAGACTAGGGAAAGACACCATGGTTCCCAGCTTAGAACGGCTCTTTTCACTGTTGGTTTCCCCCATGAAAGAGCCAGAGGTGCTGACCTTAACTAATCGGGCTGCACATCCCTGAATCCTAGGGGTAGGGCAGTTCTGAGCCAATGTGCCACCTAAGGAGAAAAAGCAGAGTTTTCAGCCTGGGAAGCAGGGCCTCAAGTAAGTGTGCCAACAGAGTGCCCTCCTTTAGAGCCAGCTGAGAAACTGAGGCAAGGCTGAATCTACCCGCTTACAACGAAATTTTTCTCTTCACAATAGCAGATGTTTCTACCAAACGCCAGCAGCTCCTCTCCCTCAGAGTGCTGTTTCTGTGTACACTAGGGAAAGACACTATGGTCCCCAGCTTAGAACGGGTCTTTTCCCAGTTGGTTTCCTCCATGAAAGAGTCAGAAAGGCTGATCTCAAAAAATCGGCCTGCACATCCCTGAATCCTTGGGGTAGGGGAGTTCTGAGCCAATGTGCCACCTAAGGAATGAAAGCAAAATTTTCAGCCTGGGAAGCAGGGCCTCAAGTAAGTCTGCCAACAGTGTGCCCTCCTTTAGAGCCAGCTGAGAAAATGTGGCCAGGCTGATCTACCCGCTTACAACGAAATGTTTCACTTCAGAATAGGAGATTTTGCTACCAAACGCCAGCAGCCCCTTTCCCTCAACGTGCTGTTTCTGTGTAGACTAGGGAAAGACACCATGGTTCCCAGCTTAGAACGGCTCTTTTCACTGTTGGTTTCCCCCATGAAAGAGCCAGAGGTGCTGACCTTAACTAATCGGGCTGCACATCCCTGAATCCTAGGGGTAGGGCAGTTCTGAGCCAATGTGCCACCTAAGGAGAAAAAGCAGAGTTTTCAGCCTGGGAAGCAGGGCCTCAAGTAAGTGTGCCAACAGAGTGCCCTCCTTTATAGCCAGCTGAGAAAATGAGGCAAGGCTGAATCTACCCGCTTACAACGAAATGTTTCTCTTCAGAATAGCAGATGTTTCTACCAAACGCCAGCAGCTCCTCTCCCTCAGAGTGCTGTTTCTGTGTACACTAGGGAAATACACTATGGTCCCCAGCTTAGAACGGGTCTTTACCCAGTTGGTTTCCTCCATGAAAGATTCAGAAGGGCTGATATCAAAAAATCGGCCTGCACATCCCTGAATCCTAGGGGTACGGCAGTTCTGAGCCAATGTGCCCCCTAAGGAGAGAAAGCAGAGTTTTCAGCCTGGGAAGCAGGGCCTCAAGTAAGTCTGCCAACAGTGTGCCCTCCTTTAGAAGCAGCTGAGAAAATGTGGCCAGGCTGATCTACCCGCTTACAACGAAATGTTTCACTTCAGAATAGGAGATTTTGCTACCAAACGCCAGCAGCCCCTTTCCCTCAAAGTGCTGTTTCTGTGTAGACTAGGGAGAGACACCATGGTTCCCAGCTTAGAACGGCTCTTTTCACTGTTGGTTTCCCCCATGAAAGAGCCAGAAGTGCTGATCTCAACTAATCGGGCTGCACATCCCTGAATCCTAGGGGTAGGGCAGTTCTGAGCCAATGTGCCACCTAAGGAAAGAAAGCAGAGTTTTCAGCCTGGGAAGCAGGGCCTCAAGTAAGTCAGCCAACAGAGTGCCCTCCTTTATACCCAGCTGAGAAAATGAGGCAAGGCTGAATCTACCCGCTTACAATGAAATGTTTCTCTTCAGAATAGCAGATGTTTCTACCAAACGCCAGCAGCTCCTCTCCCTCAGAGTGCTGTTTCTGTGTACACTAGGGAAAGACACTATGGTCCCCAGCTTAGAAAGGGTCTTTTCCCAGTTGGTTTCCTCCATGAAAGAGTCAGAAAGGCTGATCTCAAAAAATCGGCCTGCACATCCCTGAATCCTTGGGGTAGGGAAGTTCTGAGCCAATGTGCCACCTAAGGAATGAAAGCAAAATTTTCAGCCTGGGAAGCAGGGCCTCAAGTAAGTCTGCCAACAGTGTGCCCTCCTTTAGAGCCAGCTGAGAAAATGTGGCCAGGCTGATCTACCCGCTTACAACGAAATGTTTCACTTCAGAATAGGAGATTTTGCTACCAAACGCCACCAGCCCCTTTCCCTCAACGTGCTGTTTCTGTGTAGACTAGGGAACGACACCATGGTTCCCAGCTTAGAACGGCTCTTTTCACTGTTGGTTTCCCCCATGAAAGAGCCAGAGGTGCTGACCTTAACTAATCGGGCTGCACATCCCTGAATCCTAGGGGTAGGGCAGTTCTGAGCCAATGTGCCACCTAAGGAGAAAAAGCAGAGTTTTCAGCCTGGGAAGCAGGGCCTCAAGTAAGTGTGCCAACAGAGTGCCCTCCTTTATAGCCCGCTGAGAAAAGCAGGCAAGGCTGAATCTACCCGCTTACAACGAAATGTTTCTCTTCAGAATAGCAGATGTTTCTACCAAACGCCAGCAGCTCCTCTCCCTCAGAGTGCTGTTTCTGTATACACTAGGGAAAGACACTATGGTCCGCAGCTTAGAACGGGTCTTTACCCAGTTGGTTTCCTCCATGAAAGAGTCAGAAAGGCTGATCTCAAAAAATCGGCCTGCACATCCCTGAATCCTTGGGGTAGGGGAGTTCTGAGCCAATGTGCCACTTAAGGAATGAAAGCAAAATTTTCAGCCTGGGAAACAGGGCCTCAAGTAAGTCTGCCAACAGTGTGCCCTCCTTTAGATCTAGCTGAGAAAATGTGGCCAGGCTGATCTACCCGCTTACAACGAAATGTTTCACTTCAGAATAGGAGATTTTGCTACCAAACGCCACCAGCCCCTTTCCCTCAAAGTGCTGTTTCTGTGTAGACTAGGGAAAGACACCATGGTTCCCAGCTTAGAACGGCTCATTTCACTGTTGGTTTCCCCCATGAAAGAGCCAGAAGTGCTGATCTCAACTAATCGGGCTGCACATCCCTGAATCCTAGGGGTAGGGCAGTTCTGAGCCAATGTGCCACCTAAGGAAAGAAAGCAGAGTTTTCAGCCTGGGAAGCAGGGCCTCAAGTAAGTGTGCCAACAGAGTGCCCTCCTTTAGAGCCAGCTGAGAAACTGAGGCAAGGCTGAATCTACCCGCTTACAACGAAATGTTTCTCTTCAGAATAGCAGATGTTTCTACCAAACGCCAGCAGCTCCTCTCCCTCAGAGTGCTGTTTCTGTGTACACTAGGGAAAGACACTATGGTCCCCAGCTTAGAACGGGTCTTTTCCCAGTTGGTTTCCTCCATGAAAGAGTCAGAAAGGCTGATCTCAAAAAATCGGCCTGCACATCCCTGAATCCTTGGGGTAGGGGAGTTCTGAGCCAATATGCCACCTAAGGAATGAAAGCAAAATTTTCAGCCTGGGAAGCAGGGCCTCAAGTAAGTCTGCCAACAGTGTGCCCTCCTTTAGAGCCAGCTGAGAAAATGTGGCTAGGCTGATCTACCCGCTTACAATGAAATGTTTCACTTCAGAATAGGAGATTTTGCTACCAAACGCCAGCAGCCCCTTTCCCTCAACGTGCTGTTTCTGTGTAGACTACGGAAAGACACCATGGTTCCCAGCTTAGAACGGCTCTTTTCACTGTTGGTTTCCCCCATAAAAGAGCCAGAGGTGCTGACCTTAACTAATCGGGCTGCACATCCCTGAATCCTAGGGGTAGGGCAGTTCTGAGCCAATGTGCCACCTAAGGAGAAAAAGCAGAGTTTTCAGCCTGGGAAGCAGGGCCTCAAGTAAGTGTGCCAACAGAGTGCCCTCCTTTAGAGCCAGCTGAGAAACTGAGGCAAGGCTGAATCTACCCGCTTACAACGAAATGTTTCTCTTCACAATAGCAGATGTTTCTACCAAACGCCAGCAGCTCCTCTCCCTCAGAGTGCTGTTTCTGTGTACACTAGGGAAATACACTATGGTCTCCAGCTTAGAACGGGTCTTTACCCAGTTGGTTTCCTCCATGAAAGAGTCAGAAAGGCTGATATCAAAAAATCGGCCTGCACATCCCTGAATCCTAGGGGTAGGGCAGTTCTGAGCCAATGTGCCACCTAAGGAGAGAAAGCAGAGTTTTCAGCCTGGGAAGCAGGGCCTCAAGTAAGTCTGCCAACAGTGTGCCCTCCTTTAGAAGCAGCTGAGAAAATGTGGCCAGGCTGATCTACCCCCTTATAACGAAATGTTTCACTTCAGAATAGGAGATTTCGCTACCAAACGCCAGCAGCCCCTTTCCCTCAACGTGCTGTTTCTGTGTAGACTAGGGAAAGACACCATGGTTCCCAGCTTAGAACGGCTCTGTTCACTGTTGGTTTCCCCCATGAAAGAGCCAGAGGTGCTGACCTTAACTAATCGGGCTGCACATCCCTGAATCCTAGGGGTAGGGCAGTTCTGAGCCAATGTGCCACCTAAGGAGAAAAAGCAGAGTTTTCAGCCTGGGAAGCAGGGCCTCAAGTAAGTGTGCCAACAGAGTGCCCTCCTTTATAGCCAGCTGAGAAAAGCAGGCAAGGCTGAATCTACCCGCTTACAACGAAATGTTTCTCTTCAGAATAGCAGATGTTTCTACCAAACGCCAGCAGCTCCTCTCCCTCAGAGTGCTGTTTCTGTATACACTAGGGAAAGACACTATGGTCCCCAGCTTAGAACGGGTCTTTACCCAGTTGGTTTCCTCCATGAAAGAGTCAGAAAGGCTGATCTCAAAAAATCGGCCTGCACATCCCTGAATCCTTGGGGTAGGGGAGTTCTGAGCCAATGTGCCACCTAAGGAATGAAAGCAAAATTTTCAGCCTGGGAAGCAGGGCCTCAAGAAAGTCTGCCAACAGTGTGCCCTCCTTTAGAGCCAGCTGAGAAAATGTGGCCAGGCTGATCTACCCGCTTACAACGTAATGTTTCACTTCAGAATAGGAGATTTTGCTACCAAACGCCAGCAGCCCCTTTCCCTCAAAGTGCTGTTTCTGTGTAGACTAGGGAAAGACACCATGGTTCCCAGCTTAGATCGGCTCATTTCACTGTTGGTTTCCCCCATGAAAGAGCCAGAAGTGCTGATCTCAACTAATCGGGCTGCACATCCCTGAATCCTAGGGGTAGGGCAGTTCTGAGCCAATGTGCCACCTAAGGAGAGAAGGCAGAGTTTTCAGCCTGGGAAGCAGGGCCTCAAGTAAGTGTGCCAACAGAATGCCCTCCTTTAGAGCCAGCTGAGAAACTGAGGCAAGGCTGAATCTACCCGCTTACAACGAAATGTTTCTCTTCAGAATAGCAGATGTTTCTACCAAACGCCAGCAGCTCCTCTCCCTCAGAGTGCTGTTTCTGTGTACACTAGGGAAAGACACTATGGTCCCCAGCTTAGAACGGGTCTTTTCCCAGGTGGTTTCCTCCATGAAAGAGTCAGAAAGGCTGATCTCAAAAAATCGGCCTGCACATCCCTGAATCCTTGGGGTAGGGGAGTTCTGAGCCAATGTGCCACCTAAGGAATGAAAGCAAAATTTTCAGCCTGGGAAGCAGGGCCTCAAGTAAGTCTGCCAACAGTGTGCCCTCCTTTAGAGCCAGCTGAGAAAATGTGGCCAGGCTGATCTACCCGCTTACAACGAAATGTTTCACTTCAGAATAGGAGATTTTGCTACCAAACGCCAGCAGCCCCTTTCCCTCAACGTGCTGTTTCTGTGTAGACTAGGGAAAGACACCATGGTTCCCAGCTTAGAACGGCTCATTTCACTGTTGGTTTCCCCCATGAAAGAGCCAGAAGTGCTGATCTCAACTAATCGGGCTGCACATCCCTGAATCCTAGGGGTAGGGCAGTTCTGAGCCAATGTGCCACCTAAGGAAAGAAAGCAGAGTTTTCAGCCTGGGAAGCAGGGCCTCAAGTAAGTGTGCCAACAGAGTGCCCTCCTTTAGAGCCAGCTGAGAAACTGAGGCAAGGCTGAATCTACCCGCTTACAACGAAATGTTTCTCTTCAAAATAGCAGATGTTTCTACCAAACGCCAGCAGCTCCTCTCCCTCAGAGTGCTGTTTCTGTATACACTAGGGAAAGACACTATGGTCCCCAGCTTAGAACGGGTCTTTACCCAGTTTGTTTCCTCCATGAAAGAGTCAGAAAGGCTGATCTCAAAAAATCGGCCTGAACATCCCTGAATCCTTGGGGTAGGGGAGTTCTGAGCCAATGTGCCACCTGAGGAATGAAAGCAAAATTTTCAGCCTGGGAAGCAGGGCCTCAAGTAAGTCTGCCAACAGTGTGCCCTCCTTTAGAGCCAGCTGAGAAAATGTGGCCAGGCTGATCTACCCGCTTACAACGAAATGTTTCACTTCAGAATAGGAGATTTTGCTACCAAACGCCAGCAGCCCCTTTCCCTCAAAGTGCTGTTTCTGTGTAGACTAGGGAGAGACACCATGGTTCCCAGCTTAGAACGGCTCTTTTCACTGTTGGTTTCCCCCATGAAAGAGCCAGAAGTGCTGATCTCAACTAATCGGGCTGCACATCCCTGAATCCTAGGGGTAGGGCAGTTCTGAGCCAATGTGCCACCTAAGGAAAGAAAGCAGAGTTTTCAGCCTGGGAAGCAGGGCCTCAAGTAAGTGTGCCAACAGAGTGCCCTCCTTTATAGCCAGCTGAGAAACTGAGGGAAGGCTGAATCTACCCGCTTACAACGAAATGTTTCTCTTCACAATAGCAGATGTTTCTACCAAACGCCAGCAGCTCCTCTCCCTCAGAGTGCTGTTTCTGTGTACACTAGGGAAATACACTATGGTCCCCAGCTTAGAACGGGTCTTTACCCAGTTGGTTTCCTCCATGAAAGAGTCAGAAAGGCTGATATCAAAAAATCGGCCTGCACATCCCTGAATCCTAGGGGTAGGGCAGTTCTGAGCCAATGTGCCACCTAAGGAGAGAAAGCAGAGTTTTCAGCCTGGGAAGCAGGGCCTCAAGTAAGTCTGCCAACAGTGTGCCCTCCTTTAGAAGCAGCTGAGAAAATGTGGCCAGGCTGATCTACCCCCTTATAACGAAATGTTTCACTTCAGAATAGGAGATTTCGCTACCAAACGCCAGCAGCCCCTTTCCCTCAACGTGCTGTTTCTGTGTAGACTAGGGAAAGACACCATGGTTCCCAGCTTAGAACGGCTCTGTTCACTGTTGGTTTCCCCCATGAAAGAGCCAGAGGTGCTGACCTTAACTAATCGGGCTGCACATCCCTGAATCCTAGGGGTAGGGCAGTTCTGAGCCAATGTGCCACCTAAGGAGAAAAAGCAGAGTTTTCAGCCTGGGAAGCAGGGCCTCAAGTAAGTGTGCCAACAGAGTGCCCTCCTTTATAGCCAGCTGAGAAAAGCAGGCAAGGCTGAATCTACCCGCTTACAACGAAATGTTTCTCTTCAGAATAGCAGATGTTTCTACCAAACGCCAGCAGCTCCTCTCCCTCAGAGTGCTGTTTCTTTATACACTAGGGAAAGACACTATGGTCCCCAGCTTAGAACGGGTCTTTACCCAGTTGGTTTCCTCCATGAAAGAGTCAGAAAGGCTGATCTCAAAAAATCGGCCTGCACATCCCTGAATCCTTGGGGTAGGGGAGTTCTGAGCCAATGTGCCACCTAAGGAATGAAAGCAAAATTTTCAGCCTGGGAAGCAGGGCCTCAAGTAAGTCTGCCAACAGTGTGCCCTCCTTTAGAGCCAGCTGAGAAAATGTGGCCAGGCTGATCTACCCGCTTACAACGTAATGTTTCACTTCAGAATAGGAGATTTTGCTACCAAACGCCAGCAGCCCCTTTCCCTCAAAGTGCTGTTTCTGTGTAGACTAGGGAAAGACACCATGGTTCCCAGCTTAGATCGGCTCATTTCACTGTTGGTTTCCCCCATGAAAGAGCCAGAAGTGCTGATCTCAACTAATCGGGCTGCACATCCCTGAATCCTAGGGGTAGGGCAGTTCTGAGCCAATGTGCCACCTAAGGAGAGAAGGCAGAGTTTTCAGCCTGGGAAGCAGGGCCTCAAGTAAGTGTGCCAACAGAATGCCCTCCTTTAGAGCCAGCTGAGAAACTGAGGCAAGGCTGAATCTACCCGCTTACAACGAAATGTTTCTCTTCAGAATAGCAGATGTTTCTACCAAACGCCAGCAGCTCCTCTCCCTCAGAGTGCTGTTTCTGTGTACACTAGGGAAAGACACTATGGTCCCCAGCTTAGAACGGGTCTTTTCCCAGGTGGTTTCCTCCATGAAAGAGTCAGAAAGGCTGATCTCAAAAAATCGGCCTGCACATCCCTGAATCCTTGGGGTAGGGGAGTTCTGAGCCAATGTGCCACCTAAGGAATGAAAGCAAAATTTTCAGCCTGGGAAGCAGGGCCTCAAGTAAGTCTGCCAACAGTGTGCCCTCCTTTAGAGCCAGCTGAGAAAATGTGGCCAGGCTGATCTACCCGCTTACAACGAAATGTTTCACTTCAGAATAGGAGATTTTGCTACCAAACGCCAGCAGCCCCTTTCCCTCAACGTGCTGTTTCTGTGTAGACTAGGGAAAGACACCATGGTTCCCAGCTTAGAACGGCTCATTTCACTGTTGGTTTCCCCCATGAAAGAGCCAGAAGTGCTGATCTCAACTAATCGGGCTGCACATCCCTGAATCCTAGGGGTAGGGCAGTTCTGAGCCAATGTGCCACCTAAGGAAAGAAAGCAGAGTTTTCAGCCTGGGAAGCAGGGCCTCAAGTAAGTGTGCCAACAGAGTGCCCTCCTTTAGAGCCAGCTGAGAAACTGAGGGAAGGCTGAATCTACCCGCTTACAACAAAATGTTTCTCTTCACAATAGCAGATGTTTCTACCAAACGCCAGCAGCTCCTCTCCCTCAGAGTGCTGTTTCTGTGTACACTAGGGAAATACACTATGGTCCCCAGCTTAGAACGGGTCTTTACCCAGTTGGTTTCCTCCATGAAAGAGTCAGAAAGGCTGATATCAAAAAATTGGCCTGCACATCCCTGAATCCTAGGGGTAGGGCAGTTCTGAGCCAATGTGCCACCTAAGGAGAGAAAGCAGAGTTTTCAGCCTGGGAAGCAGGGCCTCAAGTAAGTGTGCCAACAGAATGCCCTCCTTTAGAGCCAGCTGAGAAACTGAGGCAAGGCTGAATCTACCCGCTTACAACGAAATGTTTCTCTTCAGAATAGCAGATGTTTCTACCAAACGCCAGCAGCTCCTCTCCCTCAGAGTGCTGTTTCTGTGTACACTAGGGAAAGACACTATGGTCCCCAGCTTAGAACGGGTCTTTTCCCAGGTGGTTTCCTCCATGAAAGAGTCAGAAAGGCTGATCTCAAAAAATCGGCCTGCACATCCCTGAATCCTTGGGGTAGGGGAGTTCTGAGCCAATGTGCCACCTAAGGAAAGAAAGCAGAGTTTTCAGCCTGGGAAGCAGGGCCTCAAGTAAGTGTGCCAACAGAGTGCCCTCCTTTAGAGCCAGCTGAGAAACTGAGGCAAGGCTGAATCTACCCGCTTACAACGAAATGTTTCTCTTCAGAATAGCAGATGTTTCTACCAAACGCCAGCAGCTCCTCTCCCTCAGAGTGCTGTTTCTGTATACACTAGGGAAAGACACTATGGTCCCCAGCTTAGAACGGGTCTTTACCCAGTTGGTTTCCTCCATGAAAGAGTCAGAAAGGCTGATCTCAAAAAATCGGCCTGCACATCCCTGAATCCTTGGGGTAGGGGAGTTCTGAGCCAATGTGCCACCTAAGGAAAGAAAGCAGAGTTTTCAGCCTGGGAAGCAGGGCCTCAAGTAAGTGTGCCAACAGAGTGCCCTCCTTTAGAGCCAGCTGAGAAACTGAGGCAAGGCTGAATCTACCCGTTTACAACGAAATGTTTCACTTCAGAATAGGAGATTTTGCTACCAAACGCCAGCAGCCCCTTTCCCTCAACGTGCTGTTTCTGTGTAGACTAGGGAAAGACACCATGGTTCCCAGCTTAGAACGGCTCTTTTCACTGTTGGTTTCCCCCATGAAAGAGCCAGAGGTGCTGACCTTAACTAATCGGGCTGCACATCCCTGAATCCTAGGGGTAGGGCAGTTCTGAGCCAATGTGCCACCTAAGGAGAAAAAGCAGAGTTTTCAGCCTGGGAAGCAGGGCCTCAAGTAAGTGTGCCAACAGAGTGCCCTCCTTTAGAGCCAGCTGAGAAACTGAGGGAAGGCTGAATCTACCCGCTTACAACGAAATGTTTCTCTTCACAATAGCAGATGTTTCTACCAAACGCCAGCAGCTCCTCTCCCTCAGAGTGCTGTTTCTGTGTACACTAGGGAAATACACTATGGTCCCCAGCTTAGAACAGGTCTTTACCCAGTTCGTTTCCTCCATGAAAGAGTCAGAAAGGCTGATATCAAAAAATTAGCCTGCACATCCCTGAATCCTAAGGGTAGGGCAGTTCTGAGCCAATGTGCCACCTAAGGAGAGAAAGCAGAGTTTTCAGCCTGGGAAGCAGGGCCTCAAGTAAGTGTGCCAACAGAATGCCCTCCTTTAGAGCCAGCTGAGAAACTGAGGCAAGGCTGAATCTACCCGCTTACAACGAAATGTTTCTCTTCAGAATAGCAGATGTTTCTACCAAACGCCAGCAGCTCCTCTCCCTCAGAGTGCTGTTTGTGTGTACACTAGGGAAAGACACTATGGTCCCCAGCTTAGAATGGGTCTTTTCCCAGGTGGTTTCCTCCATGAAAGAGTCAGAAAGGCTGATCTCAAAAAATCGGCCTGCACATCCCTGAATCCTTGGGGTAGGGGAGTTCTGAGCCAATGTGCCACCTAAGGAATGAAAGCAAAATTTTCAGCCTGGGAAGCAGGGCCTCAAGTAAGTCTGCCAACAGTGTGCCCTCCTTTAGAGCCAGCTGAGAAAATGTGGCCAGGCTGATCTACCCGCGTACAACGAAATGTTTCACTTCAGAATAGGAGATTTTGCTACCAAACGCCAGCAGCCCCTTTCCCTCAAAGTGCTGTTTCTGTGTAGACTAGGGAAAGACACCATGGTTCCCAGCTTAGAACGGCTCATTTCACTGTTGGTTTCCCCCATGAAAGAGCCAGAAGTGCTGATCTCAACTAATCGGGCTGCACATCCCTGAATCCTAGGGGTAGGGCAGTTCTGAGCCAATGTGCCACCTAAGGAAAGAAAGCAGAGTTTTCAGCCTGGGAAGCAGGGCCTCAAGTAAGTGTGCCAACAGAGTGCCCTCCTTTATAGCCAGCTGAGAAACTGAGGGAAGGCTGAATCTACCCGCTTACATCGAAATGTTTCTCTTCACAATAGCAGATGTTTCTACCAAACGCCAGCAGCTCCTCTCCCTCAGAGTGCTGTTTCTGTGTACACTAGGGAAAGACACTATGGTCCCCAGCTTAGAACGGGTCTTTTCCCAGTTGGTTTCCTCCATGAAAGAGTCAGAAAGGCTGATCTCAAAAAATCGGCCTGCACATCCCTGAATCCTTGGGGTAGGGGAGTTCTGAGCCAATGTGCCACCTAAGGAATGAAAGCAAAATTTTCAGCCTGGGAAGCAGGGCCTCAAGTAAGTATGCCAGCAGTGTGCCCTCCTTTAGAGCCAGCTGAGAAAATGTGGCCAGGCTGATCTACCCGCTTACAACGAAATGTTTCACTTCAGAATAGGAGATTTTGCTACCAAACGCCAGCAGCCCCTTTCCCTCAAAGTGCAGTTTCTGTGTAGACTAGGGAAAGACACCATGGTTCCCAGCTTAGAACGGCTCATTTCACTGTTGGTATCCCCCATGAAAGAGCCAGAAGTGCTGATCTCAACTAATCGGGCTGCACATCCCTGAATCCTAGGGGTAGGGCAGTTCTGAGCCAATGTGCCACCTAAGGAAAGAAAGCAGAGTTTTCAGCCTGGGAAGCAGGGCCTGAAGTAAGTCAGCCAACAGAATGCCCTCCTTTATAGCCAGCTGAGAAAATGAGGAAAGGCTGAATCTACCCGCTTACACCGAAATGTTTCTCTTCAGAATAGCAGATGTTTCTACCAAACGCCAGCAGCTCCTCTCCCTCAGAGTACTGTTTCTGTGTACACTAGGGAAAGACACTATGGTCCCCAGCTTAGAACGGGTCTTTTCCCAGTTGGTTTCCTCCATTAAAGAGTCAGAAAGGCTGATCTCACAAAATCGGCCTGCACATCCCTGAATCCTTGGGGTAGGGTAGTTCTGAGCCAATGTGCCATCTAAGGAATGAAAGCAAAATTTTCAGCCTGGGAATCAGGGCCTCAAGTAAGTCTGCCAACAGAGTGCCCTGTTTTAGAGCCAGCTGAGAATATGTGGCCAGGCTGAATCTACCCGCTTACAACGAAATGTTTCACTTCAGAATAGGAGATTTTGCTACCAAACGCCAGCAGCCCCTTTCCCTCAAAGTGCTGTTTCTGTGTAGACTAGGGAAAGACACCATGGTTCCCAGGTTAGAAAGGCTCTTTTCACTGTTCCTTTCCCCCATGAAAGAGCCAGAGGTGCTGACCTTAACTAATCGGGCTGCACATCCCTGAATCCTAGGGGTAGGGCAGTTCTGAGCCAATGTGCCACCTAAGGAGAAAAAGCAGAGTTTTCAGCCTGGGAAGCAGGGCCTCAAGTAAGTGTGCCAACAGAGTGCCCTCCTTTATGGCCAGCTGAGAAAATGAGGGAAGGCTGAATCTACCCGCTTACAACGAAATGTTTCTCTTCACAATAGCAGATGTTTCTACCAAACGCCAGCAGCTCCTCTCCCTCAGAGTGCTGTTTCTGTGTACACTAGGGAAAGACACTATGGTCCCCAGCTTAGAACGGGTCTTTTCCCAGTTGGTTTCCTCCATGAAAGATTCAGAAAGGCTGATCTCAAAAAATCGGCCTGCACATCCCTGAATCCTTGGGGTAGGGGAGTTCTGAGCCAATGTGCCACCTAAGGAATGAAAGCAAAATTTTCAGCCTGGGAAGCAGGGCCTCAAGTAAGTCTGCCAACAGTGTGCCCTCCTTTAGAGCCAGCTGAGAAAATGTGGCCAGGCTGATCTACCCGCGTACAACGAAATGTTTCACTTCAGAATAGGAGATTTTGCTACCAAACGCCAGCAGCCCCTTTCCCTCAAAGTGCTGTTTCTGTGTAGACTAGGGAAAGACACCATGGTTCCCAGCTTAGAACGGCTCATTTCACTGTTGGTTTCCCCCATGAAAGAGCCAGAAGTGCTGATCTCAACTAATCGGGCTGCACATCCCTGAATCCTAGGGGTAGGGCAGTTCTGAGCCAATGTGCCACCTAAGGAAAGAAAGCAGAGTTTTCAGCCTGGGAAGCAGGGCCTCAAGTAAGTGTGCCAACAGAGTGCCCTCCTTTAGAGCCAGCTGAGAAACTGAGGCAAGGCTGAATCTACCCGCTTACAACGAAATGTTTCTCTTCAGAAGAGCAGATGTTTCTACCAAACGCCAGCAGCTCCTCTCCCTCAGAGTGCTGTTTCTGTGTACACTAGGGAAAGACACTATGGTCCCCAGCTTAGAACGGGTCTTTTCCCAGTTGGTTTCCTCCATGAAAGAGTCAGAAAGGCTGATCTCAAAAAATCGGCCTGCACATCCCTGAATCCTTGGGGTAGGGGAGTTCTGAGCCAATGTGCCACCTAAGGAATGAAAGCAAAATTTTCAGCCTGGGAAGCAGGGCCTCAAGTAAGTCTGCCAACAGTGTGCCCTCCTTTAGAGCCAGCTGAGAAAATGTGGCCAGGCTGATCTACCCGCGTACAACGAAATGTTTCACTTCAGAATAGGAGATTTTGCTACCAAACGCCAGCAGCCCCTTTCCCTCAAAGTGCTGTTTCTGTGTAGACTAGGGAAAGACACCATGGTTCCCAGCTTAGAACGGCTCATTTCACTGTTGGTTTCCCCCATGAAAGAGCCAGAAGTGCTGATCTCAACTAATCGGGCTGCACATCCCTGAATCCTAGGGGTAGGGCAGTTCTGAGCCAATGTGCCACCTAAGGAAAGAAAGCAGAGTTTTCAGCCTGGGAAGCAGGGCCTCAAGTAAGTGTGCCAACAGAGTGCCCTCCTTTAGAGCCAGCTGAGAAACTGAGGCAAGGCTGAATCTACCCGCTTACAACGAAATGTTTCTCTTCAGAATAGCAGATGTTTCTACCAAACGCCAGCAGCTCCTCTCCCTCAGAGTGCTGTTTCTGTATACACTAGGGAAAGACACTATGGTCCCCAGCTTAGAACGGGTCTTTACCCAGTTGGTTTCCTCCATGAAAGAGTCAGAAAGGCTGATCTCAAAAAATCGGCCTGCACATCCCTGAATCCTTGGGGTAGGGGAGTTCTGAGCCAATGTGCCACCTAAGGAAAGAAAGCAGAGTTTTCAGCCTGGGAAGCAGGGCCTCAAGTAAGTGTGCCAACAGAGTGCCCTCCTTTAGAGCCAGCTGAGAAACTGAGGCAAGGCTGAATCTACCCGTTTACAACGAAATGTTTCACTTCAGAATAGGAGATTTTGCTACCAAACGCCAGCAGCCCCTTTCCCTCAACGTGCTGTTTCTGTGTAGACTAGGGAAAGACACCATGGTTCCCAGCTTAGAACGGCTCTTTTCACTGTTGGTTTCCCCCATGAAAGAGCCAGAGGTGCTGACCTTAACTAATCGGGCTGCACATCCCTGAATCCTAGGGGTAGGGCAGTTCTGAGCCAATGTGCCACCTAAGGAGAAAAAGCAGAGTTTTCAGCCTGGGAAGCAGGGCCTCAAGTAAGTGTGCCAACAGAGTGCCCTCCTTTAGAGCCAGCTGAGAAACTGAGGGAAGGCTGAATCTACCCGCTTACAACGAAATGTTTCTCTTCACAATAGCAGATGTTTCTACCAAACGCCAGCAGCTCCTCTCCCTCAGAGTGCTGTTTCTGTGTACACTAGGGAAATACACTATGGTCCCCAGCTTAGAACGGGTCTTTACCCAGTTCGTTTCCTCCATGAAAGAGTCAGAAAGGCTGATATCAAAAAATTAGCCTGCACATCCCTGAATCCTAAGGGTAGGGCAGTTCTGAGCCAATGTGCCACCTAAGGAGAGAAAGCAGAGTTTTCAGCCTGGGAAGCAGGGCCTCAAGTAAGTGTGCCAACAGAATGCCCTCCTTTAGAGCCAGCTGAGAAACTGAGGCAAGGCTGAATCTACCCGCTTACAACGAAATGTTTCTCTTCAGAATAGCAGATGTTTCTACCAAACGCCAGCAGCTCCTCTCCCTCAGAGTGCTGTTTGTGTGTACACTAGGGAAAGACACTATGGTCCCCAGCTTAGAATGGGTCTTTTCCCAGGTGGTTTCCTCCATGAAAGAGTCAGAAAGGCTGATCTCAAAAAATCGGCCTGCACATCCCTGAATCCTTGGGGTAGGGGAGTTCTGAGCCAATGTGCCACCTAAGGAATGAAAGCAAAATTTTCAGCCTGGGAAGCAGGGCCTCAAGTAAGTCTGCCAACAGTGTGCCCTCCTTTAGAGCCAGCTGAGAAAATGTGGCCAGGCTGATCTACCCGCGTACAACGAAATGTTTCACTTCAGAATAGGAGATTTTGCTACCAAACGCCAGCAGCCCCTTTCCCTCAAAGTGCTGTTTCTGTGTAGACTAGGGAAAGACACCATGGTTCCCAGCTTAGAACGGCTCATTTCACTGTTGGTTTCCCCCATGAAAGAGCCAGAAGTGCTGATCTCAACTAATCGGGCTGCACATCCCTGAATCCTAGGGGTAGGGCAGTTCTGAGCCAATGTGCCACCTAAGGAAAGAAAGCAGAGTTTTCAGCCTGGGAAGCAGGGCCTCAAGTAAGTGTGCCAACAGAGTGCCCTCCTTTATAGCCAGCTGAGAAACTGAGGGAAGGCTGAATCTACCCGCTTACATCGAAATGTTTCTCTTCACAATAGCAGATGTTTCTACCAAACGCCAGCAGCTCCTCTCCCTCAGAGTGCTGTTTCTGTGTACACTAGGGAAAGACACTATGGTCCCCAGCTTAGAACGGGTCTTTTCCCAGTTGGTTTCCTCCATGAAAGAGTCAGAAAGGCTGATCTCAAAAAATCGGCCTGCACATCCCTGAATCCTTGGGGTAGGGGAGTTCTGAGCCAATGTGCCACCTAAGGAATGAAAGCAAAATTTTCAGCCTGGGAAGCAGGGCCTCAAGTAAGTATGCCAGCAGTGTGCCCTCCTTTAGAGCCAGCTGAGAAAATGTGGCCAGGCTGATCTACCCGCTTACAACGAAATGTTTCACTTCAGAATAGGAGATTTTGCTACCAAACGCCAGCAGCCCCTTTCCCTCAAAGTGCAGTTTCTGTGTAGACTAGGGAAAGACACCATGGTTCCCAGCTTAGAACGGCTCATTTCACTGTTGGTATCCCCCATGAAAGAGCCAGAAGTGCTGATCTCAACTAATCGGGCTGCACATCCCTGAATCCTAGGGGTAGGGCAGTTCTGAGCCAATGTGCCACCTAAGGAAAGAAAGCAGAGTTTTCAGCCTGGGAAGCAGGGCCTGAAGTAAGTCAGCCAACAGAATGCCCTCCTTTATAGCCAGCTGAGAAAATGAGGAAAGGCTGAATCTACCCGCTTACACCGAAATGTTTCTCTTCAGAATAGCAGATGTTTCTACCAAACGCCAGCAGCTCCTCTCCCTCAGAGTACTGTTTCTGTGTACACTAGGGAAAGACACTATGGTCCCCAGCTTAGAACGGGTCTTTTCCCAGTTGGTTTCCTCCATTAAAGAGTCAGAAAGGCTGATCTCACAAAATCGGCCTGCACATCCCTGAATCCTTGGGGTAGGGTAGTTCTGAGCCAATGTGCCATCTAAGGAATGAAAGCAAAATTTTCAGCCTGGGAATCAGGGCCTCAAGTAAGTCTGCCAACAGAGTGCCCTGTTTTAGAGCCAGCTGAGAATATGTGGCCAGGCTGAATCTACCTGCTTACAACGAAATGTTTCACTTCAGAATAGGAGATTTTGCTACCAAACGCCAGCAGCCCCTTTCCCTCAAAGTGCTGTTTCTGTGTAGACTAGGGAAAGACACCATGGTTCCCAGGTTAGAAAGGCTCTTTTCACTGTTCCTTTCCCCCATGAAAGAGCCAGAGGTGCTGACCTTAACTAATCGGGCTGCACATCCCTGAATCCTAGGGGTAGGGCAGTTCTGAGCCAATGTGCCACCTAAGGAGAAAAAGCAGAGTTTTCAGCCTGGGAAGCAGGGCCTCAAGTAAGTGTGCCAACAGAGTGCCCTCCTTTATGGCCAGCTGAGAAAATGAGGGAAGGCTGAATCTACCCGCTTACAACGAAATGTTTCTCTTCACAATAGCAGATGTTTCTACCAAACGCCAGCAGCTCCTCTCCCTCAGAGTGCTGTTTCTGTGTACACTAGGGAAAGACACTATGGTCCCCAGCTTAGAACGGGTCTTTTCCCAGTTGGTTTCCTCCATGAAAGAGTCAGAAAGGCTGATCTCAAAAAATCGGCCTGCACATCCCTGAATCCTTGGGGTAGGGGAGTTCTGAGCCAATGTGCCACCTAAGGAATGAAAGCAAAATTTTCAGCCTGGGAAGCAGGGCCTCAAGTAAGTCTGCCAACAGTGTGCCCTCCTTTAGAGCCAGCTGAGAAAATGTGGCCAGGCTGATCTACCCGCGTACAACGAAATGTTTCACTTCAGAATAGGAGATTTTGCTACCAAACGCCAGCAGCCCCTTTCCCTCAAAGTGCTGTTTCTGTGTAGACTAGGGAAAGACACCATGGTTCCCAGCTTAGAACGGCTCATTTCACTGTTGGTTTCCCCCATGAAAGAGCCAGAAGTGCTGATCTCAACTAATCGGGCTGCACATCCCTGAATCCTAGGGGTAGGGCAGTTCTGAGCCAATGTGCCACCTAAGGAAAGAAAGCAGAGTTTTCAGCCTGGGAAGCAGGGCCTCAAGTAAGTGTGCCAACAGAGTGCCCTCCTTTAGAGCCAGCTGAGAAACTGAGGCAAGGCTGAATCTACCCGCTTACAACGAAATGTTTCTCTTCAGAAGAGCAGATGTTTCTACCAAACGCCAGCAGCTCCTCTCCCTCAGAGTGCTGTTTCTGTGTACACTAGGGAAAGACACTATGGTCCCCAGCTTAGAACGGGTCTTTTCCCAGTTGGTTTCCTCCATGAAAGAGTCAGAAAGGCTGATCTCAAAAAATCGGCCTGCACATCCCTGAATCCTTGGGGTAGGGGAGTTCTGAGCCAATGTGCCACCTAAGGAATGAAAGCAAAATTTTCAGCCTGGGAAGCAGGGCCTCAAGTAAGTCTGCCAACAGTGTGCCCTCCTTTAGAGCCAGCTGAGAAAATGTGGCCAGGCTGATCTACCCGCGTACAACGAAATGTTTCACTTCAGAATAGGAGATTTTGCTACCAAACGCCAGCAGCCCCTTTCCCTCAAAGTGCTGTTTCTGTGTAGACTAGGGAAAGACACCATGGTTCCCAGCTTAGAACGGCTCATTTCACTGTTGGTTTCCCCCATGAAAGAGCCAGAAGTGCTGATCTCAACTAATCGGGCTGCACATCCCTGAATCCTAGGGGTAGGGCAGTTCTGAGCCAATGTGCCACCTAAGGAAAGAAAGCAGAGTTTTCAGCCTGGGAAGCAGGGCCTCAAGTAAGTGTGCCAACAGAGTGCCCTCCTTTAGAACCAGCTGAGAAACTGAGGCAAGGCTGAATCTACCCGCTTACAACGAAATGTTTCTCTTCAGAATAGCAGATGTTTCTACCAAACGCCAGCAGCTCCTCTCCCTCAGAGTGCTGTTTCTGTGTACACTAGGGAAAGACACTATGGTCCCCAGCTTAGAACGGGTCTTTTCCCAGGTGGTTTCCTCCATGAAAAAGTCAGAAAGGCTGATCTCAAAAAATCGGCCTGCACATCCCTGAATCCTTGGGGTAGGGGAGTTCTGAGCCAATGTGCCACCTAAGGAATGAAAGCAAAATTTTCAGCCTGGGAAGCAGGGCCTCAAGTAAGTCTGCCAACAGTGTGCCCTCCTTTAGAGCCAGCTGAGAAAATGTGGCCAGGCTGATCTACCCGCGTACAACGAAATGTTTCACTTCAGAATAGGAGATTTTGCTACCAAACGCCAGCAGCCCCTTTCCCTCAAAGTGCTGTTTCTGTGTAGACTAGGGAAAGACACCATGGTTCCCAGCTTAGAACGGCTCTTTTCACTGTTGGTTTCCCCCATGAAAGAGCCAGAGGTGCTGACCTTAACTAATCGGGCTGCACATCCCTGAATCCTAGGGGTAGGGCAGTTCTGAGCCAATGTGCCACCTAAGGAGAAAAAGCAGAGTTTTCAGCCTGGGAAGCAGGGCCTCAAGTAAGTGTGCCAACAGAGTGCCCTCCTTTAGAGCCAGCTGAGAAACTGAGGGAAGGCTGAATCTACCCGCTTACAACAAAATGTTTCTCTTCACAATAGCAGATGTTTCTACCAAACGCCAGCAGCTCCTCTCCCTCAGAGTGCTGTTTCTGTGTACACTAGGGAAATACACTATGGTCCCCAGCTTAGAACGGGTCTTTACCCAGTTGGTTTCCTCCATGAAAGAGTCAGAAAGGCTGATATCAAAAAATTGGCCTGCACATCCCTGAATCCTAGGGGTAGGGCAGTTCTGAGCCAATGTGCCACCTAAGGAGAGAAAGCAGAGTTTTCAGCCTGGGAAGCAGGGCCTCAAGTAAGTGTGCCAACAGAATGCCCTCCTTTAGAGCCAGCTGAGAAACTGAGGCAAGGCTGAATCTACCCGCTTACAACGAAATGTTTCTCTTCAGAATAGCAGATGTTTCTACCAAACGCCAGCAGCTCCTCTCCCTCAGAGTGCTGTTTCTGTGTACACTAGGGAAAGACACTATGGTCCCCAGCTTAGAACGGGTCTTTTCCCAGGTGGTTTCCTCCATGAAAGAGTCAGAAAGGCTGATCTCAAAAAATCGGCCTGCACATCCCTGAATCCTTGGGGTAGGGGAGTTCTGAGCCAATGTGCCACCTAAGGAATGAAAGCAAAATTTTCAGCCTGGGAAGCAGGGCCTCAAGTAAGTCTGCCAACAGTGTGCCCTCCTTTAGAGCCAGCTGAGAAAATGTGGCCAGGCTGATCTACCCGCGTACAACGAAATGTTTCACTTCAGAATAGGAGATTTTGCTACCAAACGCCAGCAGCCCCTTTCCCTCAAAGTGCTGTTTCTGTGTAGACTAGGGAAAGACACCATGGTTCCCAGCTTAGAACGGCTCATTTCACTGTTGGTTTCCCCCATGAAAGAGCCAGAAGTGCTGATCTCAACTAATCGGGCTGCACATCCCTGAATCCTAGGGGTAGGGCAGTTCTGAGCCAATGTGCAACCTAAGGAAAGAAAGCAGAGTTTTCAGCCTGGGAAGCAGGGCCTCAAGTAAGGGTGCCAACAGAGTGCCCTCCTTTAGAGCCAGCTGAGAAACTGAGGCAAGGCTGAATCTACCCGCTTACAACGAAATGTTTCTCTTCAGAATAGCAGATGTTTCTACCAAACGCCAGCAGCTCCTCTCCCTCAGAGTGCTGTTTCTGTGTACACTAGGGAAAGACACTATGGTCCCCAGCTTAGAACGGGTCTTTTCCCAGTTGGTTTCCTCCATGAAAGAGTCAGAAAGGCTGATCTCAAAAAATCGGCCTGCACATCCCTGAATCCTAGGGGAAGGGCAGTTCTGAGCCAATGTGCCACCTAAGGAGAGAAAGCAGAGTTTTCAGCCTGGGAAGCAGGGCCTCAAGTAAGTCTGCCAACAGTGTGCCCTCCTTTAGAAGCAGCTGAGAAAATGTGGCCAGGCTGATCTACCCGCTTACAACGAAATGTTTCACTTCAGAATAGGAGATTTTGCTACCAAACGCCAGCAGCCCCTTTCCCTCAACGTGCTGTTTCTGTTTAGACTAGGGAAAGACACCATGGTTCCCAGCTTAGAACGGCTCTTTTCACTGTTGGTTTCCCCCATGAAAGAGCCAGAGGTGCTGACCTTAACTAATCGGGCTGCACATCCCTGAATCCTAGGGTTAGGGCAGTTCTGAGCCAATGTGCCACCTAAGGAGAAAAAGCAGAGTTTTCAGCCTGGGAAGCAGGGCCTCAAGTAAGTGTGCCAACAGAGTGCCCTCCTTTAGAGCCAGCTGAGAAACTGAGGGAAGGCTGAATCTACCCGCTTACAACGAAATGTTTCTCTTCAGAATAGCAGATGTTTCTACCAAACGCCAGCAGCTCCTCTCCCTCAGAGTGCTGTTTCTGTATACACTAGGGAAAGACACTATGGTCCCCAGCTTAGAACGGGTCTTTACCCAGTTGGTTTCCTCCATGAAAGAGTCAGAAAGGCTGATCTCAAAAAATCGGCCTGCACATCCCTGAATCCTTGGGGTAGGGGAGTTCTGAGCCAATGTGCCACCTAAGGAATGAAAGCAAAATTTTCAGCCTGGGAAGCAGGGCCTCAAGTAAATCTGCCAACACTGTGCCCTCCTTTAGAGGCAGCTGAGAAAATGTGGCCAGGCTGATCTACCCGCTTACAACGAAATGTTTCACTTCAGAATAGGAGATTTTGCTACCAAACGCCAGCAGCCCCTTTCCCTCAAAGTGCTGTTTCTGTGTAGACTAGGGAAAGACAACATGGTTCCCAGCTTAGAACGGCTCTTTTCACTGTTGGTTTCCCCAATGAAATTGCCAGAAGTGCTGATCTCAACTAATCGGGCTTCACATCCCTGAATCCTAGAGGTAGGGCAGTTCTGAGCCAATGTGCCACCTAAGGAAAGAAAGCAGAGTTTTCAGCCTGGGAAGCAGGGCCTCAAGTAAGTGTGCCAACAGAGTTCCCTCCTTTATAGCCAGCTGAGAAAATGAGGCAAGGCTGAATCTACCCGCTTACAACGAAATGTTTCTCTTCAGAATAGCAGATGTTTCTACCAAACGCCAGCAGCTCCTCTCCCTCAGAGTGCTGTTTCTGTGTACACTAGGGAAAGACACTATGGTCCCCAGCTTAGAACGGGTCTTTTCCCAGTTGGTTTCCTCCATGAAAGAGTCAGAAAGGCTGATCTCAAGAAATCGGCCTGCACATCCCTGAATCCTTGGGGTAGGGGAGTTCTGAGCCAATGTGCCACCTAAGGAATGAAAGCAAAATTTTCAGCCTGGGAAGCAGGGCCTCAAGTAAGTCTGCCAACAGTGTGCCCTCCTTTAGAGCCAGCTGAGAAAATGTGGCCAGGCTGATCTACCCGCTTACAACGAAATGTTTCACTTCAGAATAGGAGATTTTGCTACCAAACGCCAGCAGCCCCTTTCCCTCAAAGTGCTGTTTCTCTGTAGACTAGGGAAAGACACCATGGTTCCCAGCTTAGAACGGCTCTTTTCACTGTTGGTTTCCCCCATGAAAGAGCCAGAAGTGCTGATCTCAACTAATCGGGCTGCACATCCCTGAATCCTATGGGTAGGGCAGTTCTGAGCCAATGTGCCACCTAAGGAAAGAAAGCAGAGTTTTCAGCCTGGGAAGCAGGGCCTCAAGTAAGTGTGCCAACAGAGTGCCCTCCTTTATAGCCAGCTGAGAAACTGAGGGAAGGCTGAATCTACCCGCTTACAACGAAATGTTTCTCTTCACAATAGCAGATGTTTCTACCAAACGCCAGCAGCTCCTCTCCCTCAGAGTGCTGTTTCTGTGTACACTAGGGAAATACACTATGGTCCCCAGCTTAGAACGGGTCTTTACCCAGTTGGTTTCCTCCATGAAAGAGTCAGAAAGGCTGATATCAAAAAATCGGCCTGCACATCCCTGAATCCTAGGGGTAGGGCAGTTCTGAGCCAATGTGCCACCTAAGGAGAGAAAGCAGAGTTTTCAGCCTGGGAAGCAGGGCCTCAAGTAAGTCTGCCAACAGTGTGCCCTCCTTTAGAAGCAGCTGAGAAAATGTGGCCAGGCTGATCTACCCCCTTATAACGAAATGTTTCACTTCAGAATAGGAGATTTCGCTACCAAACGCCAGCAGCCCCTTTCCCTCAACGTGCTGTTTCTGTGTAGACTAGGGAAAGACACCATGGTTCCCAGCTTAGAACGGCTCTGTTCACTGTTGGTTTCCCCCATGAAAGAGCCAGAGGTGCTGACCTTAACTAATCGGGCTGCACATCCCTGAATCCTAGGGGTAGGGCAGTTCTGAGCCAATGTGCCACCTAAGGAGAAAAAGCAGAGTTTTCAGCCTGGGAAGCAGGGCCTCAAGTAAGTGTGCCAACAGAGTGCCCTCCTTTATAGCCAGCTGAGAAAAGCAGGCAAGGCTGAATCTACCCACTTACAACGAAATGTTTCTCTTCAGAATAGCAGATGTTTCTACCAAACGCCAGCAGCTCCTCTCCCTCAGAGTGCTGTTTCTGTATACACTAGGGAAAAACACTATGGTCCCCAGCTTAGAACGGGTCTTTACCCAGTTGGTTTCCTCCATGAAAGAGTCAGAAAGGCTGATCTCAAAAAATCGGCCTGCACATCCCTGAATCCTTGGGGTAGGGGAGTTCTGAGCCAATGTGCCACCTAAGGAATGAAAGCAAAATTTTCAGCCTGGGAAGCAGGGCCTCAAGTAAGTCTGCCAACAGTGTGCCCTCCTTTAGAGCCAGCTGAGAAAATGTGGCCAGGCTGATCTACCCGCTTACAACGAAATGTTTCACTTCAGAATAGGAGATTTTGCTACCAAACGCCACCAGCCCCTTTCCCTCAAAGTGCTGTTTCTGTGTAGACTAGGGAAAGACACCATGGTTCCCAGCTTAGAACGGCTCATTTCACTGTTGGTTTCCCCCATGAAAGAGCCAGAAGTGCTGATCTCAACTAATCGGGCTGCACATCCCTGAATCCTAGGGGTAGGGCAGTTCTGAGCCAATGTGCCACCTAAGGAAAGAAAGCAGAGTTTTCAGCCTGGGAAGCAGGGCCTCAAGTAAGTGTGCCAACAGAGTGCCCTCCTTTATAGCCAGCTGAGAAACTGAGGCAAGGCTGAATCTACCCGCTTACAACGAAATGTTTCTCTTCACAATAGCAGATGTTTCTACCAAACGCCAGCAGCTCCTCTCCCTCAGAGTGCTGTTTCTGTGTACACTAGGGAAATACACTATGGTCTCCAGCTTAGAACGGGTCTTTACCCAGTTGGTTTCCTCCATGAAAGAGTCAGAAAGGCTGATATCAAAAAATCGGCCTGCACATCCCTGAATCCTAGGGGTAGGGCAGTTCTGAGCCAATGTGCCACCTAAGGAGAGAAAGCAGAGTTTTCAGCCTGGGAAGCAGGGCCTCAAGTAAGTCTGCCAACAGTGTGCCCTCCTTTAGAAGCAGCTGAGAAAATGTGGCCAGGCTGATCTACCCCCTTATAACGAAATGTTTCACTTCAGAATAGGAGATTTCGCTACCAAACGCCAGCAGCCCCTTTCCCTCAACGTGCTGTTTCTGTGTAGACTAGGGAAAGACACCATGGTTCCCAGCTTAGAACGGCTCTGTTCACTGTTGGTTTCCCCCATGAAAGAGCCAGAGGTGCTGACCTTAACTAATCGGGCTGCACATCCCTGAATCCTAGGGGTAGGGCAGTTCTGAGCCAATGTGCCACCTAAGGAGAAAAAGCAGAGTTTTCAGCCTGGGAAGCAGGGCCTCAAGTAAGTGTGCCAACAGAGTGCCCTCCTTTATAGCCAGCTGAGAAAAGCAGGCAAGGCTGAATCTACCCGCTTACAACGAAATGTTTCTCTTCAGAATAGCAGATGTTTCTACCAAACGCCAGCAGCTCCTCTCCCTCAGAGTGCTGTTTCTGTATACACTAGGGAAAGACACTATGGTCCCCAGCTTAGAACGGGTCTTTACCCAGTTGGTTTCCTCCATGAAAGAGTCAGAAAGGCTGATCTCAAAAAATCGGCCTGCACATCCCTGAATCCTTGGGGTAGGGGAGTTCTGAGCCAATGTGCCACCTAAGGAATGAAAGCAAAATTTTCAGCCTGGGAAGCAGGGCCTCAAGTAAGTCTGCCAACAGTGTGCCCTCCTTTAGAGCCAGCTGAGAAAATGTGGCCAGGCTGATCTACCCGCTTACAACGTAATGTTTCACTTCAGAATAGGAGATTTTGCTACCAAACGCCAGCAGCCCCTTTCCCTCAAAGTGCTGTTTCTGTGTAGACTAGGGAAAGACACCATGGTTCCCAGCTTAGATCGGCTCATTTCACTGTTGGTTTCCCCCATGAAAGAGCCAGAAGTGCTGATCTCAACTAATCGGGCTGCACATCCCTGAATCCTAGGGGTAGGGCAGTTCTGAGCCAATGTGCCACCTAAGGAGAGAAGGCAGAGTTTTCAGCCTGGGAAGCAGGGCCTCAAGTAAGTGTGCCAACAGAATGCCCTCCTTTAGAGCCAGCTGAGAAACTGAGGCAAGGCTGAATCTACCCGCTTACAACGAAATGTTTCTCTTCAGAATAGCAGATGTTTCTACCAAACGCCAGCAGCTCCTCTCCCTCAGAGTGCTGTTTCTGTGTACACTAGGGAAAGACACTATGGTCCCCAGCTTAGAACGGGTCTTTTCCCAGGTGGTTTCCTCCATGAAAGAGTCAGAAAGGCTGATCTCAAAAAATCGGCCTGCACATCCCTGAATCCTTGGGGTAGGGGAGTTCTGAGCCAATGTGCCACCTAAGGAATGAAAGCAAAATTTTCAGCCTGGGAAGCAGGGCCTCAAGTAAGTCTGCCAACAGTGTGCCCTCCTTTAGAGCCAGCTGAGAAAATGTGGCCAGGCTGATCTACCCGCTTACAACGAAATGTTTCACTTCAGAATAGGAGATTTTGCTACCAAACGCCAGCAGCCCCTTTCCCTCAACGTGCTGTTTCTGTGTAGACTAGGGAAAGACACCATGGTTCCCAGCTTAGAACGGCTCATTTCACTGTTGGTTTCCCCCATGAAAGAGCCAGAAGTGCTGATCTCAACTAATCGGGCTGCACATCCCTGAATCCTAGGGGTAGGGCAGTTCTGAGCCAATGTGCCACCTAAGGAAAGAAAGCAGAGTTTTCAGCCTGGGAAGCAGGGCCTCAAGTAAGTGTGCCAACAGAGTGCCCTCCTTTAGAGCCAGCTGAGAAACTGAGGCAAGGCTGAATCTACCCGCTTACAACGAAATGTTTCTCTTCAAAATAGCAGATGTTTCTACCAAACGCCAGCAGCTCCTCTCCCTCAGAGTGCTGTTTCTGTGTACACTAGGGAAAGACACTATGGTCCCCAGCTTAGAACGGGTCTTTTCCCAGTTGGTTTCCTCCATGAAAGAGTCAGAAAGGCTGATCTCAAAAAATCGGCCTGCACATCCCTGAATCCTTGGGGTAGGGGAGTTCTGAGCCAATGTGCCACCTAAGGAATGAAAGCAAAATTTTTAGCCTGGGAAGCAGGGCCTCAAGTAAGTCTGCCAACAGTGTGCCCTCCTTTAGAGCCAGCTGAGAAAATGTGGCCAGGCTGATCTACCCGCTTACAACGAAATGTTTCACTTCAGAATAGGAGATTTTGCTACCAAACGCCAGCAGCCCCTTTCCCTCAACGTGCTGTTTCTGTGTAGACTAGGGAAAGACACCATGGTTCCCAGCTTAGAACGGCTCTTTTCACTGTTGGTTTCCCCCATGAAAGAGCCAGAGGTGCTGACCTTAACTAATCGGGCTGCACATCCCTGAATCCTAGGGGTAGGGCAGTTCTGAGCCAATGTGCCACCTATGGAGAAAAAGCAGAGTTTTCAGCCTGGGAAGCAGGGCCTCAAGTAAGTGTGCCAACAGAGTGCCCTCCTTTATAGCCAGCTGAGAAAATGAGGCAAGGCTGAATCTACCCGCTTACAACGAAATGTTTCTCTTCAGAATAGCAGATGTTTCTACCAAACGCCAGCAGCTCCTCTCCCTCAGAGTGCTGTTTCTGTATACACTAGGGAAAGACACTATGGTCCCCAGCTTAGAACGGGTCTTTACCCAGTTGGTTTCCTCCATGAAAGAGTCAGAAAGGCTGATCTCAAAAAATCGGCCTGCACATCCCTGAATCCTTGGGGTAGGGGAGTTCTGAGCCATTGTGCCACCTAAGGAATGAAAGCAAAATTTTCAGCCTGGGAAGCAGGGCCTCAATGAGTCTGCCAACAGTGTGCCCTCCTTTAGAGCCAGCTGAGAAAATGTGGCCAGGCTGATCTACCCGCGTACAACGAAATGTTTCACTTCAGAATAGGAGATTTTGCTACCAAACGCCAGCAGCCCCTTTCCCTCAAAGTGCTGTTTCTGTGTAGACTAGGGAAAGACACCATGGTTCCCAGCTTAGAACGGGTCTTTACCCAGTTGGTTTCCCGCATGAAAGAGTCAGAAGTGCTGATCTCAACTAATCGGGCTGCACATCCCTGAATCCTAGGGGTAGGGCAGTTCTGAGCCAATGTGCCACCTAAGGAAAGAAAGCAGAGTTTTCAGCCTGGGAAGCAGGGCCTCAAGTAAGTGTGCC